>NC_028638.1:14754360-14755330 GCF_001406875.1 Solanum pennellii | reverse complement strand
CCCCCCCCCCCCCAAATCTCATTTCATTTCTCTCGTATATTCTTTACACTTTTTTTTAACCTCTTCTACTCTTTTCAATGAAGAAAAAAACACCAACAGCAGAAATCATGACTCAATTAACGCAATTTGTCTCTATTTTCATCCAAGTCGAAAAGAGAGGTTCACCGCTTGAGTGGATAGTCTGTCAATGTCGGCCTAAGCTAGTATTAGTGTGTGGGTATATATACCCATGTTTTTTCTTTCTCATTTTTTCTTCATTTCCATAAAAATCGTTTGGGTATTTTTGTTCGATTTTCAATCTATCTATGTAAATTTTATAACTTATTTTTGTATTTGTATGTTGTTTAGTCTAGATTTCATCTTCTATTTATGTCTTTGTTTAATTTTTAGGTTTTTAG
This sequence comes from Solanum pennellii, assembly GCF_001406875.1. NCBI lineage: Eukaryota > Viridiplantae > Streptophyta > Magnoliopsida > Solanales > Solanaceae > Solanum > Solanum pennellii. The sequence continues at coordinate 14,754,932 of NC_028638.1, read as the reverse complement.
TCGATTTATACTTATTTTGTTGGAATTTTTGGGGATTTTGTTTGTTGTGCTTTCAATTACATGTTTCATGATTTCTATTAGATTATAGGATTATAACAAAAGCAACATTCATGGCGATCTAGAAAACTACAATAGGATCAACCACAAAAATGAAACAAAAAATTAACTGAAAATGAATAAATTTAAATGAGTATAACAATGAAAAAAATGGAGAAGAAATTTGGAGAAAAGAGATTGAAAAAGAGGCGAGGAAAAACTCATATTTGTCTAATAATGATGTTAAATACAAATGGGGACGAAGATGACTATAAAATCCTATGTGGCTATTAGACCCTTTTAATCGGATGTCACGCTCCTCAGGTGTGTGTATCATAAGCCCCTTGATTGTGTTGGTCATATAGGATGTCAATTCAAAAAAACGTGTTTAAAATGTAGTGTTTCGAGGAGTTTAAGAGATGAGTTGACAAATAATTAAGCCAAAGGTCTTACAATACAAACTCATACAAGTACAAGGGTCCACCAGACTCTTTTGTTTTTTTTTTAAAAAATGACGGGGATAGCCGTGGGAGGGG
>NC_028638.1:14707676-14754199 GCF_001406875.1 Solanum pennellii | reverse complement strand
GAGGGGGGGTATGCTCGGATACAATTATGGGTAGGGTAAGAAAAAATTAAAGGATGAAGTAAAGTTTTGAAAAATATATGTATATATAAGTTACAACAGAACCCTAAATTTTCTTGACTATTTCCCATCGGAATGGCCAACACGGTCGCCAGTCAACCGTCTTCCAGTGCTTCTGACATGCTTTCTCTATTCGGATATTTATTTTCCTTTGCTTCAGCATCCCAAAGCTCTCATGCATGTAAATTTGAGTTAACCTAATAGTTTTTTTTTTGCCTAACAATCCTATAGGTGTGCTAACGTTAATAATGGTAAGGATATTTTATCATTTTTTGTTGATATAACCACAAAAAGGAATTTCCAATAATTCAACGACAGAGCTAATCCTGATTAAAAGTCTTAGTTATAGTGAAGGAATCCTTGAGTGATCTGGACAAAAAAAGAAGTGGATAGAATGAATATTATTGAGAACCTTCAATATGTTGTAATTGGAAAGTTTTCGTATGGTTGGCCAGAAATTGAAGAGTTTCACATTCAAATACCAAACAATGTAACATAAAAAGGGAATGTAAAATTGATTTCTTATGGAATATAAACACATTTTAATTCGATTCACTAGGCAATATGATGTTCAAACCTAACTATTACTTACAATCCAAGGATGGTTATTCTTATTTGATGAGGCCTCTGATTTATAATGTTATATTTAACATACATCAGGAAACAACACAGGTAATGACATGGATTTTCATTTTGAATTTAAAACCAACTTTCTTTGTTAAGGAATCCATATTATATTATCTTTAGCATCAATTGTTGGGAAACCGCTACAATTAGATATGACAACAATAAATAAGACTCGACTGCGAGGGTCAAGGTGTAATTTAATTTGTTGGTAGATTTTCTCAAATTCATAAAACTAGAAATTGTGAATGAAGAGACTAAGGCTTTTGGGGTGGAGAAAATACGTATTCTATATGTCATAGTACAAAAATATTGTAAGCATTGTAGATCACAAGGGCATGCAGAAAGAGAATGTAGTGTGTTTCATCCAGAACTCAAGAAGATAGTACAGGAAGAGGTTCAAGAAGAATAATGAAAATGCACCACTAGAAGTGGCTTAAGTAAGAGTGTGCTAATAAAATGTCACCCCCCCCCCCACAAAAAAACATATCAAAAGGATACTGTTACGATCGGGAAGTACCCCCGAAGTAACACGGTGTACTCGACCTCTCGGAGATCTTATACAAGCCCTTAACATTCATTATGAAAAGTAGTGCAGAATTTATAACTTTTCACATAAAGTCAATAAGAAAACCCTTTTATAAAACATAAGAAGAACTAAGTCTCATCTTTATGCCACATTAGACACTTCTCATTATCATAGGGTTGTGACCCTTTACATTGAAACGAACTTATGTCTAATACAAAGTATTTAATGAAAGAAAACTAGAAATATAGTACATGTCCTCGAACATATGAGGATATACGAAGTCTCGAGAGAATTCTACTTCCCAAGCTTCAACTCAAGAAATCCTTACTTGCAACCACCAATACTTGTAGGCATAGAGAAGGATATAGAGTTAGTACAATTAAGCATTAAGTATGATGATCATGCAAGAAATCATGAAAAAGGGACATTTTAGTTAAAATATGTTTTTCATGCTATTTTTGAAAAAATCTGATAAACAGGGTACAAAAGTCATCATGCAAGTACATAATCAACCACATAAGATGATACTCACATAATATTCAAACTAAGACCGTAACCAATAAGTAACCCATTCAACCATTTAGGCCCTCTACCTAAGTTTATCATAAGACCCACCTTGGTAAGATGTGAAGAGACCTCCCATACAACCTCTTCATACACACCTAGATGATCCTCAAGACTACCCTAGGCAAGGATATTTCCTTTCCAACATAACCACAACAAGTCAATATTCATTACTAAAGATCCTAAAAGAAAAAATCATGCATTCAAGGGACTTCACATAATGGTCTTGGAAGACCTAGGGAACTCACTTTAGCATCTTCAAGGACTACCCGTGTCATGTGTAGATAACGTCTCATTCCACTACCTACACATTGTAGAACCTATTCAATAACTATATTGCACATCCCAGATGGTGAGAATAGGCATTAACTGACACAGACCACACTAGCTAGGTATGGAATTCAATGTCATAAGACCCCACACCGTGAAAGGTGTTCTACTTGATAAAGGTTGAACTAAGGACACATCCCATGTAGGCACATGGTTTAGGGGATATCAAGGGCTTCTTTGTACTCTAGTCTCATCCTCAAGTAGAGCTACTACCACAAACATATCCAGTTGGTGCTTTTTCTTGGTTCTCATTATGTAAGTTCATTCACATAATAGTATTTGAGAAGGTACCATCTCTAAGTCCTATCAACTCATAATACGGCTACCAAGAAAGGTCCACAGGGCTGCCGATCGAGGTTCATTAGGATAGCTCATTTATGAAATAGGTAACATGCTATGTATCTTCGATTCACTTCTTTATAATCAAGGTTTCACATCCACTTAGGGTTCTAGACTCATCAAGAAAGGGAACCATTCTTAGGTCTACCACTACAAGACATACTTTAAAACACCTCATTTATCATTCATGGATCAAGTAGGGACAACTAGGTCTACCTAAACAAGACACCATATCAACATGTAACATACCTACATTTAGAGGAACATTCTTTCATTCACAATATCACATAACCTTATACAAGATCTCCTCAAGATCACAACAAGAACACCTTCACATTACACATTCATGTATACAATATCATTTTTCACATTGTACACCCATATATTTCATAACATGATGATACTACAATTCACATAATAATGCCAACAAGGCCATGTTCCTAACAATTATAACAATTAAGTACCGTCACCATAAGTGGACCATACCAATCAATAGACATAAGATATCAATTCTACATTACATAAGGGAATTAGGTCAACTTACCACCCTCCAATAGCCACAATCACTATTCCTTAACATCTCAAACAATTTCCACACTACAATAGAACTTACCCATTAGCATGCCCATAAGGCTAGACCACCAACTCATCCTTTTATCCACAATTCATCATATATAGATATAGATAACGATACAAATCAATAATATAAAGCAATCTAAATACAATTCCACTCATAATCAATCACAATTGCAAAACCCACTTTACAAGACATCAATTATTATTGAAAACATCATAACTCATCCATTTAAACCTTTTAATGCAAGAACCCATGATTTAAAGTTCGAATTAGGGTTTTTAGAATTTTTGAGATATTTTGAAAAGCCTTTGAATCGGCTCCTTGAATGATAGAAGAATCAAGGATGAAATAACCATACTTTATTGAAGTTCTATCCACGAAATTTGGGTTGAAACCTTTCAGAATTTGTAATCTTCCCTGGAGCTTGAAAGTTCTTCAATGGAGGTTTTGGAGAGAGAGAATGAAGAGATTTTGATTTTTAACTTGAGGGTTTCCTTTTTGATTGGTGAAGTGCTGGGGTAAAAGTGACTCAAAAATTTTTTGTAATAAATTCTCAAAGTACCCAAAACACCCCCACACTAGTTGGACCTTTTAGTTAAGTTTAACTTGAGTTTTAAACGACAACACCAAATTTTGGACATGGCTACGTGTCGCAGAGACACTTCTTAATCTTGTTTCTGGAATTTAATTTGAGGTAGAAATGTTCTTGAGAAGCCCGCGACACAAAGGAATCTTTTTGCCTCTAAGTGTTGGGCGCGTGACGCGCTAGCACCTCCTAAAAAGGGTGTTGCCTGCACACTGTCTTGGCAGCCTTTTGGCCAAAGCTCGGGTCCTCCTCAAGGAACCTTTGTTTGTTTTTTGGAGAGTCGTACCCAGATGTTTCGACCCTAAAATTATTTATTAAGAAACTAGGGTCATTTCCACTAATTCTTTAATCTAAACGATACATCGAAACAAGGAAAACTTACTAGAACACACTAGCACACAAAAGACTAATTTTCGAACGTCTTGATCGTCCTTTTACGTTTGACTCTTAAACTCTTTACAACTGACTTCAAAGGATGAATTTCATTAATTTAATAAGTTATTAACTCAAGAAACTCATGTGAATCTCTAATTTATCCTAATTCAATTTGATGGTGTAACAGTCTCCCCCACTTGGAACATTCGTCCTCGAATGACACTTGCAACACTTTAAACACTTCCAAAAGGTGAAGACTAAAGACTACCAGCTCACCATCATACATTCAACAATAAATTCAATATATCATGCTAGAAGAAACATCAACTTCACACATATAACCTCAAACACAACAAGAAGGAAGGAACAATATCTACAAACTCCTCATGCAATGAGGCTTCACACTTCTCATTTCACATTGGAAGAACTTCCTTCTCCACATTATATCATATGCCACTACAACATTTTTAAAAACATCATGCCAATTTCTGTAAAAACACGTTTATGCATCATTTCCAAGAATTCACTTAAAAACATGTTCATAAGTCTACTCATGCAACATTTAGGCAATTTACTGTAGAGGCATCAGAACATCAAGGACATGGTCAATAATGCTCATTTTACCATATAAACATAAACTCACGAAAAAATGCAATATTATATGGATTCAAGGAAACTCATTTTCACAAAGACTCCCAAACACATGCAACATGCACCCATAGTACACCCTAGACGATAGGGCATCCTTCAAGTCACCACACGGCGTATTCAACCTTTCGGAGGGTACACGATCCCTTTGATATCATTCATCGCATATGTATATATGAAAAGTAGTGCGAAATTAAAACTTTTCACAACATAGAACCATAGTTCCAAAATTATCTTTATAGAAAACATAGGAAATATTAAGTCTCGTTTTCGCCATCTTAGACACACAAATATCTTGGGTCACGGCCCATGCATCAACATAATAGAAATAACAAAGTCTAATATAATGTCTTTAACAAGAAAATCTAAACATGACTATGTCCTCGAATTAATTGAAGACCTACCCCAACTTGCTTCAATGAATACTAATGTCAAAGCTTCACTTCAATGACTCATCTCAATCGTCACCTACACCTTTAGAGATAAGACAAAGTATATGGAATTAGTACATTAGAATTCACTAAGTACGGTGTAATGCAATAAAATCATGTTAAAAGGACATTTTACTTTTAAGTATGCTTTCATGCTCGTTTGGAGAAAACCTCATAACATAAGTATAAGATTCAACCTCAAGTAAACATATCCACATATAAGTCACATTCCAAATAATCCATAATATAGGATTAACATTACTTCAAAACATATAAGCATAAAACCTCCTACCAAAGGTTATCCTAAGACTAACTTGAGTGAGTTATGAAGTGACCCCCATACAACCTCTTCACACACACCTAAGTGATCCTTAAGACTACCTAAAACAAGATTATTCCTATTTCATCAATCATTTCCCTACCTAAAGTTACTCTAAGACTCACCTAAGTAAGACATGAAGAGACCGCTCATACACCCTCTTCAAGCCTACCTAAGCAATCCTCAAAGTTACTCTAGATAAGTATCTTTCATTTACATGCATTAACTTAAGTCAACTATGTTCATTAAGCCATTTAGGATACATTCACCAATTAAGGACTTCACATAATGGTCTTGGAGAAAACCTAGGGAACCTACACCCTTGCACCTTTAAAGCCTACTTGTGTCATGTCTATAGGGTCTCATTCCACTACCTAAACGTTGTAGAACTTATCCAATACTAGAATGTATCCCATATGATGAGAATAAGCAATAACTGACATAGACTATACTGGCTAGGCATGGAATCCTGGAGTCTACCCTACTCCAATGGAGGGTGTTTTACTTGCCAAGGGTAGAACTAGGACACATCCCATGTAGGTACATGGTTAAGGAGTATCAAGGGTTTCTTTGTACTCTATTCTCAACTTATTTAGAGTCACTCCCCAAGCATATCCACTAGGTGCTAGCCTTTGTTCTCATAGAGTAATTCAATCACAAAGGCATATGAAGATGTTCATAACTAAATCATAATAAACCTTACCAACTATGGGTCCACTAGGGCTGCCAAAAAATGGTTAATAGGATAACTAACGACTTCCTTAAGGATGGTTTCGTGACATTCCAGCCAACCAACCTCTAAGTCCATTATTCACACAAGAAGGATATCATTACGACTTTCAACTTCAAGGCTATCATAACCTTCTTTCTAGTTTGAAGGTTCCAAGTTAATGACCCTATTAACCATGTTCAATGTCATATTTCAATCACACATACACTTAAATAACAAAGGTGTTTTAGCCTACTAAGTCAAGAGTCATATTCACATTCTTCATGTATCAAGTAGAGAGACATAGGTCTACCAAACAAGACACACTTCATCGTCATTTTATTACATGCACAATCACATTTAAGTAGCACATAGGGACAATTAAGTCCACTACTACTCATTCCTATTGAAACATAAACATAATCCACCATAAGACTCATATTGCCTATTAGGAAGAATCATACTTAAACATCAAATGTACACACATAAGAACATCATCATAGTCTAATATGATCACCTATAGCCAATTAGGAGACAACATGCTTTCACTTCATCCATACTCAAATATCACATAAGCCTTCACAATGACCACATATACAAGCTATATAACTAGATAACTTCACAATTTATAAAGTAATGCCGACAAGGCCACATTCTTCACTGTTGAATGCCTTGAATCTGTCAATTCTGTATTTTGGGCCCAAGCCTGTTAGGGCGTAGCTTAGCAATATATATAGACGCTATGGCAAACCCTATTCTGTATTCTGTTCTTGCCTCTCCATAATAAAACTGCTCCCCCTCTTCCCCGTGGACGTAGCCAATTTATTGGTGAACCACGTAAATCTGTTGTCTTGTTTTTCGCGTTTATATTTTCTCGTATTATCTCGAATTCCGCATAACATTCACAATTATAGCACAGAAGCACTGCCACCATAAGTAGACCATACCAATCAACATAATCCAATAACTATACTACACAATATAGAAGAGGTTAGGTCATCTTACCACAATACCATCAACATCTCCAATCCTTAGCCAATCCAACCAATTCAATACATAAAGGCTCCTACCAATAGTCATAATCACCAATTCAAACCAATAATCAGACCATAGAATGATCCAACATAATACAATATGAAATTTATCAAATTAAGACAACCTATATACAATTCTATCATAATTCATTCATATATCATGTCACGACCCAAGAGCACACCCTAGGAGCTAGGGCACTCTGAATCGCAACGCGGTGTACTTGACCTCTCATAGGTCTTGTACAAGCCTTTCGTATCATTCATCACATATACACATATGAAAAGTAGTGCGGAATCAAAACTTTTCACAACATTCGAATAGTCTTTCAAAATATCTTTCATATAAAAACCGTAGGAAATACTAAGTCTCATATCATCAAATCCTTACACAAGACTACTTTGGACACGCACATGCATCAACATATAGTACATCTAAGTATGTTACAATATTTGGAAGTAAGAAATCAAAAGACATCTATGCCCTCGAGTCAAATGAGGACATACTTCAAACTTGCTTGAAAGATCCTATAATCCAAGCTTCGCTCCTGAAATGCCCTTCACCTATGAATAACTTTAGAGATAGATAAAAGTACGGAATTAGTACAAACTTGTACTAAGTATGACATAATGCATAAAAATCATGATAATAGGCATTTAATGGAAATATGCTCTTTTTTATTAAAACATCATAGTATAAGCATAATAACAATATTTACCACCTTAGAAACACATTAGATAACACTTAAACATTTTATCACAATTTAAGGACATTATAGTGAACTATGTCACTATTATAGTGAGCTAATTCACTGTAACAGTGAAGTTGTTCAACTTCACAGTGAACCCTTTTAAACAAGCGACCTTCTCACTAAAAGTTATCCTAAGACTCACTTAAGTGAGACAAAGAGAGACCGTCCATTGACCTTCTCTAATCACACCTAAGTGATCCTTAAGACTACCTATAATGAGATAAATACACTTACAATACACTAAACACATAACATGAGATCCTCCTACCAAAGGTGATTCTAAGGTTCACTTCAGTGAGTTGTGAAGCGACCACCCATAGAATCCCTTCGCACACACTTAAGAGATCATTAAGAGTACCTAGGATAAAATAATTCTCATTTAATATAATAACATACATATAATATGACATTCTCCTTCCCAAAGGTTATCTAAAGACTTACACAAGTAATTCAAGAAGAGAATGCCCATACTTAACCGCTCCAAGATTTACCTAAATAATCCTTAAGACTTCCTAAGTTTAGATTATGTCTACTTACATAACCTACTTTCCTATCTAGAGTCATTCTTAAGACTTACTAGGTAAGACATAAAGTGATCATTCCTATGCCCCCTTCACACCTTAATTATACAAACATTAACTACTTTAAGTACCATTCATATAACATGCTTTCTAACTTAAGTCATCATCTTCTTTACTTCATTTAAGAGAACTTCATCACATGGTATTGAAGAAGATCTAGGGACTCACTCACTAACATCTTCAAAGCCTTTTGTGCAATTTCTAGATAGCATCTCATACCACCACCTAAACTTGATAGAACTTCTCCAATACTAGTAGGTATCCCATATAATGAGAATAGGCAATAACCGACATAGACCATGGTAGCAAGGCATGGAATCAGGACTTGTAACCTACTCCGATGGAGGGTGTTCTACTTGACAATGGTAGAGCTTGGACACATCCCATGTAGGTACATGGTTAAGGAATATGAAGGGTTTATATGTACCCTAGTCTCATCCTTAATTAGAACTACTCCCCTTACGATACTCACTCGGTGCTAGCCTTTGTTCTCATAGAGTATTTCAATAAAGGAGTACATGAAGAGGTTCCATATCTAGTTCATAACCCAATCACATTCACCTTACCAAAGAGGTCCCCTAGGGTTGCCTTTCAATGGTTAAGAGGATGGCTCAATGATTTTCCTAAGGATGATTTCATGTCGTTCCAGCTTACCAACCTTAAGTCCACCATTCACATAAGAAGGATACCGTTACGACTTTCGACTTCAAGGATATCATAACCTTACAACTAGGTTGAAGGTTCACATAAAGGACCTTCTTAGCAATGTTAAAGGTTACATATCATTCATCCATGCAAGACTAAGAGGATTTAGCATCCTAAGTCAAGAAGTCATATTCTCATTATACATGTATCAAGTAAGGGACTTAGGTCTACCTAAACAAGACACATAAATATTTTATACCTTTCAACTAGCACATAAGAACAACCAAGTCAATTTTAGGTCACTCTATACAATACTATAGGATTATCAACAGAACAAGACTCATATAGCCAATTAGGAAGAATCATGCATCAACTCTAAGACTACACACATAATGACATAGTCATAGTCTAACATGATCACCTAATGTCAATAGAAAAACACATACTTCCACCTTAATCACATGTAGATAGATATGATCATACTTCACATAAATCAACTACACAAATCATCATAATATATCAATTAGTGCCGACAAGGTCATGATCATCATAACATATAAAGTAACGCTGACGAGGCCACATCATTCACGAGTAAAACACATAGCACTGCCACCATAAGTGGACCATACCAATAACAGCATAATTCAAGACCTACATTACATAAAATAAAGATAATTAGGGCAGCGTACCACCAATCCATTCTCACCACTTCAATCCATAGCTAAATCATCCAATACAATACTAAAAAGGCCCTTACCCATGTCCATGATCATCAATTCGATACAAAAATCATAATACTCAATGATCTAACTAAATTCAACATAGATTTATCAATCTAATACATACAATAATTCATTCCATACAATTCTTACATCATTCAATAGCCCAATAAAAATTACACTAGAATTCATAAGCATTAGGACATAATCAAGTCACCCACAAAGTACTCAAAAATTAGGGTTCATGAATTACACGGGTTCATAGATTAATTAGGTTAAATATATCTAATTAACATCAATTTAATAAATATATAATTATTCAAGAAGTTTTATGCAAGAACATATTGATAGATATCAAAATTGGACAAGTTCATCTTCAGAAGACTTCAGAAATCACTTTGAACTTTGGCTCCTTTATGAAAAGAGTTTCAAGGATGAAGAAACATACCTCAATGAAGCTAAACCACGAAATTGATGAAGAATCACCAATAAAATCTTCAATCCAAGCTTTTCCTTGAGTTTTGGCTTCAATGGAGTTCTAGAGAGTTTCTTAGAGAATTTGGGTTTTGATTTTAGAATAATGAATTCATCTAGGTAATTAGGAATTACAAACCCTCTTGAAGCACCTAGAATACCCTTAGGAAACTTCCCAAACTCTTATTTAACAGTGAAGTTGCGAAGTTGCAGACTTCACCTACGCGTGGCCTTCGACGGACCGTCTCCCGACCAACGGACCGTCCTGCTGGTCCGTGGTTTGGGTCATTAGGCTGGTCCTTGGAAGCTTAGTATCCCACGCCTAAGTCTTGACCGACTCCCTCCACTTACGGGGCTTTGACCAGGCTACTGGTCGTCGATTGCCATCTGTAGGTGGGACTGCTTTTGGCAGTTTTGGCTACCAAGATGGGTCCTTCCTCAAGGACCCTTGGTTGGTCCTTGGGGATGTTTTCTTGGACGTTTCCAACCCAAATGTAATAGTATACGTTTTTAGGACCTCCCACATCAATTTCATCCAAAATGGACACATAAAACTAGACAAAACATACTAAGACACACAAGGTCGTTTCAAGGTAAACCTTTCGAACGTCATGGACGTTCTTGAACGTTTGACCTCCAAACTTCATGAAACTTAACACAGTACCTATACACACTATTAAAAATCATATAAGTACCCCATAAGATCATGACTCACAGATATAAGCACATAAAGACACATAAGTCCTATCGGTGACTAGTCGTCAAACGTCTTGGTCGTCTCTTGACGTTTGACTTCCAATTCACCTAATACTTTAGACACTGCCTCATTACCACATTATAAACAACTTTAGGACCATATAAACTCATGAAAAAATGTTATGATCTAGTTTCACCTAAGTCATTTTAGAGGTATTACATATCAATAGCTCAATACAATCTATATAAGGATTCAATACAATAGGGACAATGATCAAATCACCCATAATATAGCCAAAATTAGGATTTCGTTATTTTGATGGGTTCATAGGAATTTTGATCAAAATTAATTCAATTAATATCAATTATATCGTAAATCATTGATTCAAATCATTTTATGCAAGAACTTATGGCTAGATATCAAAATAGGAGATTTCATCTTTTGAGAAGTCTTAGAAAAGTCTTTTGAAGTTTGGATACTTGAAGAAAGAATATTCAGAAATTGACATTATACCTTGATTTATCATTAGCCACAAAATTTATGGAGAAATCAAGCTCCAATCTCCAAGCTCCCACCTTGCTTCAAGCTCCAATAGATTTCTAGAGGATTCTTCTTTGGGGTTTGGATTTTGATTTTTGAATAATGAACTTAACATGGGGTTACATATAAAACAACTTAAAATACCCAAAAATCCCTTAAGTAACTGCCCAAACTATTTTTAGAACGCTAGGTGAATTACCGAAAAAGCCCTTGGCTTGGCCAAGGCCCTGCAAAAAATCTGTAGGTGTCAATCGATGGAACAAACGATAGCCCTTTGATCAAACGACTGGCCGTGTTGGCACTCCATCGTTTGATTCAGAGTATTAGGAAATGGGGATTAATCTCCCACCACCAAGTATGGAAATACGTCCCAATCGACGGGGCGTCGATGGACTTAGTGTCCGCCGATTGGCTTCGTTGGTTGGGACTGTTTTGGCAGTCTTCACCCACAAGTTGGGTCCTCCTCAAGGACCCCTAGGGTGGTCCTTGGGGAGTCTTGTCCATATTTTTCCAACCTAAATAAATGCGTCTATGTTTTAGGAACCTCTCAAATCAATTTGAACCAAAACGAACACGTAAAACATGCAAAGGCATACTAGAACACACAAGCACATCTCAAGGTTAGCTTCCGAACGTCTTGGACGTTCTTGGACGTTCGACCTAAAAACTCTTCCAAACTTAACACACTGCCTCTAAACACTATAACTAAACATTTTAAGACCTTATAATCTTATGAAACACATGTTAGGATCTAGCTTCACCTAGTTCGTCTCAGAGGTGTTACAACTAGGAAACCCTAACTCTCAAGTTTGAATAGAATAGGAGAAAAGAGACAATATACCATCATCCCTACAACATTACCATGCTCCCACACTTAGACGGAACCCATCACAACACAAAAAGAAAACTACAACTTATCGAAGCCCTCATCCGAATTTTCTTCCTTATTGGCTTGAAGAGCGTAGAAGTGATTCTTCTTTTGTACACCAACAATCGGGTCATTATAGGGATCTTGCTTGACATCGCTTCCTCTAGTATCAATAGTAGGATAAAATCTCACCTTGTGATCATTCTTCCCACATCCATAGCATCCGCTAGTACCGCCTAGACACTTCCAAAAGTGCTTCTTACAACAATTTGAGAAAATAGGTTTATCAAGTTGTGAACCACCACCCCTCTCATAGATAGCTTTAGGAGAACTAGGAACATCTTGATTTGGAGACCTCTTCTTAAACCTAGGTTGACCTTGCTCATCGGTTCTTCACATCTCTACCCCTCCTTTCAAGCTTCGACTCCTCAATGGATTGAGCATACACAATAATCCTAGATAGAGTTGTGTTATCATGGAGCATTGTCGTACAACACTCTTCCTTCACAAGATTGGAAACACCGGTCAAGAACCTACTCATATCATATCTAGGGTTAGACACCAAAGATGGAGCATATTTAGACGATAATGTAAACTTCAAAGAATGCTCTTCCACACTCATGTTACCTTGCCTAAGATTTATAAACTTATCAATCTTAACCTCTTTCTTTTCACAGGGAAAGTGCTTCCCTAAGAATGCTTCCTTAAAATCCTTTCAATGTATAGGACCCGATTCAACAAGCTTATTATCCTTCTATTGTGTGTCCCACACTTGAGCAATCTCTTTCAATTGATATGAAGCCAACTTTGCCTTCTCCCTAAAAGATGCCCCTATAGCATGGACTATATTATAAACCTCATCAAAGAATCCCCCACCTTATAGCCAAGAAAGGTAGGAGGATGCATCCTCATAAAGTCCCTCAACATAGTGGTCATGGTACTCTCAAGAGCATTCACCCTAGGCCCTACATCTCTATTTGCTTGACCCGTCATGGATCGGGCTAGGGTAAGAAGAGTTTCTCTAAACTCCTCATTAGTTATGTTTGGGAAACCACCAGAACCTCATTCCCTTGATTAGCTACAGGGATTTGTTCACATTGAGGTACTAGCTCATCTAGGGGAGGAACTGCCTCATTCACTACTCGTTCTTCCACTCTTCTTGTGGCTGTACTTCTTGTATTCATATCCTATAAAAACAAAAGAAAAGATTAGGAAAAGACACCTATAGAACTCAAATCTATGGCATTACACAAGAGTAATGAAGAAACTGAAACTTTTATCGTCTGACAACCTCTCGCTCATAGATGTGTCGTGACTCACACCGATGAACAAGAATCTACTAGACATGTCCTCATGAGACTTTGAACCCTAAAAACTACTTCATAAACTCATGCTCTATACCAAGTTTGTTACAACTAAAAAGTACCCTCTAGAAGTAACACAACATACTGGACCTCTCAGAGGTCTTATACAAGCCCTTAGCATTCATTCATCACATAAGTATGAAAAGTAGTGCGGAACTTAAAACTTTTCACAATGAAGTCAATTAGAAAACCCTTTTATAAAACAAAAGAAGAACTAAGTCTCATCACAAAGCCACCTTAGAAACATCTCATTATGATAGGGTCACGACCCTTTAGATTGAAAAGAAACTTATGTCTAATACAAAGTCTTTAATAAAAGAAAACTAGAAACATAGTCCATGTCCTCGACCATACGAGGACATACCAAAAGTCTTGAGAGAATTATACTTCCCAAGCTTCAACTCAAGAAATCGTTACTTGCAACCACATATACTTGTAGACATAGAGAAGAATAGGAGTTAGTAAAATTAAGCATAAAGTAAGATGAAAATGCAAGAAATCATAAAAACGGGACATTTTAGTTGAAATATGTATTTCATGATATTTTAGATAAAAATCTCATAAACAAGGTATAAAAGTCATCATCCAAGTCCATCATTAACAACATAAGATAATACTCACATAATCTTCAAGATAAGACCATAATCAATAAGTAATCCATTTAGCCATTTAGATCCTCTACCTAAAGTTATCCTAAGGCCCATCTAGGTAAGATATGAAGAGACCGCCCATACAACCTCTTCATACACACCTAGATGATTCTCAAGACTACCCTAAGCAAGGATATATCCTTTCCAACACAACCACAAAAAGTCAACATTCATTACTAAGATCCTAAAAGAAACATTCATGCGTTCAAGGGACTTCACATAATGGTCTTGGAAGACCTAGGGAACTCACTTTAGCATCTTCAAAGCCTACGACCATGTGTAGATACCGTCTCACTCCACTACCCACACGTTGTAGAACCTATCCAATAACTAGAGTGCACATACCACATAATGAGAATAGGTATTAACCGACATAGACCACACTAGCTAGGTACATAATCCAGTTTCATAAGACCCCACACAGTGAGAGGTGTTTAACTTGCCAAAGGTAGAATTAAGGACACTTCCCATGTAGGCACATGGCTTAGGGGATATCAAGGTTTTTTTGTACTCTAGTCTCATCCTCAAGTAGAGATACTACCACAAGTATATCTACTCGGTGCTTTTCCTTGGTTCTAATAGAGTAAGTTCATTTACATAATAGTATTTGAGAAGGTGCCATCTCTAAGTCCTACCAACTCATAATAGCGCTACCAAGAAGGGGTCCAAGGGTTGTCGATCAAGGTTCATTAGGATAGCTCATTCATGAAACGCGTACCATGCTAGGTCTATTCGATTCACTTCATTATAAACCTTGTTTTCATATTCAGGGTATCACATTCACTTAGGGTTCTAAACTCATCAAGAAGGGGCACCATTCTTAGGTCTACAAGTTCAAGACATACTTTAGAACACCTCATTTATCATTCATGTATCAAGTAGGTATCATAATCACATACCAACATTTAGAGGAACATGCTTTCATTCACAATATCACATAGCTTTATACAAGATCTCCTCAAGATCACATGAACACCTTCACATTACACAATCAAATATACAATATTATCTTTCACATTGTACACCCATAAAACCATAACATCATGATACTACAATCACATAATAATGCCGACAAGTTCATTTTCCTAATAATTAAAATAATTAAGCACTGCCACCGTAAGTGGACCATACTAATCAATAGAAATTCGATATCAATTCTACATTAAATAAGGGAATTAGGTCAACTTACCACCTTCCTATAGCCACAATCACCATTCGTCAACATCTCCAACAATTTCCACACAACAATAGAGCTTACCCATTATCATGCCCATAAGGCTAGACCACCAACTCATCCTTATATCCACCATTCATCATACATATAGAGATAGAAAACAATAAGAATCAATAATATAAATCAATCTTAATACAATCCCATCCATAATCAATCACAATTACCAAACCCACTTTACAAGCCAAAATTAGAGAATTAGGAAAATAATGGATTCATGGAGTTTTTTTTATCATAAAACCATCAATTAACATTGAAAACATCATAACTCATCCATTCAAACCTTATAATGCAAGATTACATGCTTTAGAATTCAAAATAGAGTTTTTAGGATTTTTGAGATCTTTTGAAAATCATTTGAATCAGCTCCTTGAATGATAGAAGAATCAAGCATGAAATCACCATACCTTATTGAAGTCATATCCCCGAAATTTGGGTTGAAACCTTTGAGAATGGACCTTCTTCCTTGGAGCTTGAAAGTTCTTCACTGGAGGTTTTCGAGAGAGAGAATTTAGAGGGAATGGAGAGCTTTTGATTTTAAATTGAGGGTTTTTGTATTTGATTGGTGAAGTGGGGTAAAAGTGACTCAAAAACCATTTATAATAAATCCCAAAGTACCCAAAACACCCCTACACTAGTTGGACCTTCTAATTAAGTCTTACTTGACTTTGAAACGACACAACCAAATCTAGGATATGGTTGCGCGTCGCGGTGGCACTTTCCAGTCTTGTTTATGCAATTTAATTTGAGGCAGAAAGGTTCTTGACAAGCCTGCGATGCAAAGTCAGCTTTTTGCCTCTAAGTGTTGGGCGTGCGACGCGCCATGACCTCCCAAAATGGATGTTGCCTGCACGCTGCCTTGGTAGCCTCTTAGTAAAAGTTTGTCCTCCTCGAGGACCTTTTGGTTGGTCCTTGGGGAGTCATACCTAAAAATTTTGACCATAAAATCGTTTATTAAGACACTAAGGCCACCTCCACTGATTTTTTACTCTAAACGACACATAAAAACAAGGAAAACATACTAGAACAACTAGCACACAAAAGACTAGTTGCCGGACGTTTTGGTCGTCCTTTAACGTTTGACTTGGAAACTCTTTACAACTGACTTCACAGGCTAAATTTCATTATTTTAACAAGTTATTAACTCAATAAACTCATGTGAAAATATACTTTATCCTAGTTCATTTAGAGGGTCGTAACAGATAGGGAAGAGGGTGTACGTATGACAACTCTTTTGCATCTTTAAAGGATAAACATCAAGATGAAGAGATAGGTACAAATATGTCAATCAGTGCAAACCAGATGATAGGCAATAAGTAGCACGTCGGTTCCACAAATGAATTGATAGAAGAGATTTTGTACAAAAAGAACAAGTAGCAAATCATACATAAAATAGATAAGATAAACAGAGTGGACATGATGGGGAAAATAATAACGATGCCAAAGATGGGGAGATTATTCCTGCAAATTCAGAAAAAAATCATTCAGATACCTCAATATGCTTAGGAATGTAGTACAACAGGGATGGAGATCAAAAGATCTGTGATAGTAACAATAGGAAGGTTCCAATGCCCACACTTGTAGTAGCAGTAGATGAGAATAATGTTGATGAAGAAGAGATCCTAGGAGATATGGTTGAGCCGCAACATGGTCACATGAGCAGGGTTAAATTTAACATACATGGATATAAAAAGCCACAACAAGGTGATGATGAAGAATTAATACACCTTTTCTTGCTGGAAAACCTGATCCGATCGAAATGTTACATGAATTGATTTCACACAAATGTTTGAACAAAGGCCCTGCAATCATGGCAAAGAATCACAGTAAAGAACATTGAAGTAAAGGAAAAAAGAAGAAGAAAATGACATAGATATACAGAAGCAACGATTATCACCAAAGATGTACTGCAAGATAAGAAAAGGCAAGGGTAAAGGAGAGACAAGTACAATAATTACTACAAGATTTCAAATCATAAGGAAGATAAAATCAATTTCTGAATGATTCATAAAGCATTGTTTTGAATATTAGGTCTGTTAAAACACATCCTTTCATGGGGTTCAAAATCTACATTGATACATGTTTTTGATAATTGCATTGATGGAACCATTTTAAAGTAATAGGCAAATTCGGAGGTACAAAAGAAGGCTAGGGGATGCAATATATTAATTATAATACAAACGAAAAGATTTGGGTGCAATATTCAAGTGGGGGGTTGTAGCATATTCTGAACAACGGTTGACACTACATCACACATTAGAAGATGGTAATCATATCTTAGTTATTGTGGTCTATGCTAATTGCTCTAGTATTGAGAGATTAAATCTCTGGAAAGATCTTTACCCAATAAGTCAGTATCTTACAATGTCTTGGATAATGGGTGGTGATTTTAATGTAATTCTAGGGAATAAAGAAAAATTGAAGAATTTCTAGTTTATCCAAATGAATTTGAGGATTTTGCCTTATGTCTTAACTATGTTTCTTCTCTGGAAATTCTTTTACATGGTGAAATAGAGTAGATGAAGCATGTAGTTTCAAGAGGATAATATGGATAGATTTAATAATTTAATAAATAAATAAATAAAATAAATCTAAAGAATTATTATTGTCAAATTCAGACAGTGAACAAAGCTTATATGTTGTGATATAAATATTATATTATAACATATTAATTAAGGTGTTAAATTTTAACATTCTCTCGTATAAATTTTAATATTATCTTATAATAAGTTAATTTTTTTTTAAATTTTTCAATAAATTAATATTTACAATTACATTTATCTTTATGAATACTAATTTTTTTTGTAGCATTAGCAAATTTATTTTTATTTTCATATTTTAAATCAATTTTAATAATTTATAAATTCTTGCAATTTTATGACCTTAGAAGTTTCCAATTGAAAAAATAGGACGAGTGAACCTCTTTTATTTTTTTTACTTTTTTATTTTTAACATTAATAAAAGGATTCAATTAATAGCATCTTTCATAGTGATATGGACAACTTCTACAGTTGTTTGAACAAATATTGAAGTTATCGAATGACTAAAGAAGTTGTTCAGACAACTACAACATTTATCGAATGATTAAAGAAATAGTGCCAATAACTATAATAGTTATTGAATTAAAGTGTAAAAATTAAAAATTTAAACCTATTAGGAAAACTATCTTTCAATCTAATATTATATTATTGGTCAGTATTATTAAGACTTAAAAGGCTTCTGCACAATTGATTGACAAACTAGTCTCTAATTAACAAAAAGTCTCTTTCAATAGATAGACCTTCCCGTGGTGACATGTGATATTTTTTCTTCTTCTTGTAATAATAGGATAGATTATAGCTGATGGTTTTGCCTAGTAGTTGTTGGAAATGAGTGTTGTATTGTCAACATCAGTTTTGCCCTTGTGTGGTAGCCTTAACCTAGAGAATGTTCAGCACATAACCAAGGTACGTTTGAACCCTTGGAAAATCTGTAATCTTAATTTTAGGAAGAAGGGGTTAAAGTTTGTAGTGAGAGAGCAGAAAAGTAATTTTGTTGATTTTGATTGGGAGGATGAATATGAAGATGAGTATGAAGACGAAGATTCGCCGTGGGAAGGCGCAGTTGTGTATAAAAGAAATTCTTCTGTTACACATTTGGACTATTATACCACATTAGAAAGGCTGGGGTTGGGCAAGCTCTCCACAAAGGTTTCAAAGTGTCGAGCTTCTGTAATGGGACTGAGGGTCACAAGACAAGTCAAAGATTATCCTGATGGAACTCCAGTTTTAATTTCCTTTGATGTCACAAGGATGAAGCACAAGTTGAGGCTTGACGGAATTATAAGGACTGTCATCGCACTCCCTTGCAACAGGTCTCTTTTTCCCTTACTTTATTTATCAATCCACTACTCCTTTTATTGCTAAATTCTACTCTTATCTTCACAATAAACATTGTATTTTATAGTCAGTTAAAGCATACACAACTGGACAAGCTGTCCCTAAGGAGATGGCCGAGTGGTTGAGGCTTAGGAATAATCTGAGATCCTACCCTTGGTCATAGGACTTATCCAACACCTATATTTATTTATTCGCACTAGTTGCCCGTTGATTAGTCAAGGTGTGAACAAATTAGTTTAAATACCACCGATATAAACAACTATAGATGTATGCCACATTTGACAGAGGGCGCAAGTAGTACTTGTAAATGACACATTCTTTTGATGATTTATTGGAGAAGAAAAGCCTCATTCTACATGTAGGCAACAACTTCCCATTTCTTAGAGGTATTGCATTCACAGTTTCTCGTGCAGTCTTGTCAGAGTCACCTCTAGGAGTTCCCTGAGCCCTCTCAGATAGAGTGGTAGCATCCTGATTAGCAAATTTCCCGTCTACTCTGCTGATGAAAGCTTTCATCAGTTGCTCAAGACCTGATTGATTATGTTGTGGAGGCTGATATTGCTGCCTCTGCTGATTCTGGAACCCTGAGAATGCTTGCTGTTGTTGTCACGGATTAGCACATCCCTTTAAAGAGCTCCATGAAAATCGAGGATGCCTTTGTCCCATAGAATCAAAGTTGTTCCCTCGTCTCTGTTGAAATTGCCCGCCTCAGTTACCTCTCTCTTCTTTTGACATGGGTCCCTGTTGACACTAGTAGGGTGTCCCTGTCCACAAAATTCATACCTCGATGTTGGTGCTGCCTGTACTTGAGCTATATTGAGATGTTTAACATCATTCACAATTGAAGCGATTTGAGTCTGTAATGTAGTGTATGCATCCACTGGGTGTACCCACTCAATCTCTGCAAGTTCATTCAGAATACCAATTGCTTCCTCGACTGTATGTTTTAATGATACGACCATCCCTCTGCATCATTATCCTCCGTGAGACCAGTGACAACCCTTCCTAGATATTGGTCAACTACATCCTTGGTTCTATCCCATTGTGGGGCCATTTTCTCAACAGTCTTTGAACTTCTCGCATGCTTCAAGCAGAGTTTCTAATTCAAGCTGTCCGAAATTGCTGATTTCTTTTCTCATTCTTGTCGTTTTTGTTGGTGGGAAATATTATCCAGAAACTTTGTGGTCATTTCATCCCAGGTGTGGATTGATCCTGTTGGTAGGCTCCTTAACCGGGATCTTTGCCTCATCTTTTGGAGAGAAGAGGATGCCCCTCAAATAGATGGCATTATCGGATGCCCCTTTGTAATGTAAAGTATTCTCGATTTCATCAAAATCCATCAAGTGACTGTTTGAATCTTCATTTTGCTTCCCTCTGAACACACAACTATTTAGAATTGATTGGAGAACAGTGTGCTTGATCTCGAAATTATTGTCCGAGATAGGAGGTCATCTTACACTAAACTGTATCCCATTGCAGCTTGGCCTGGCATAATCTCCCAACAATCTCCCTGCCCTGCCATTGTTTTAATCCAATTGGTCCTCCACTTCTGCAGGAGGGTGAGGGTTTCTACGGTTAACAAACCCCTGATTTTCAACATCATCCTCCATGCCAGGAGGTTGTGAATTGTGATGATTGGGGTTGAGTGGATCATCAAGTGCAGCATGTCAACCATCCTCGGCCATGATGCTCTGACTATAGGACTGCCCTGAGACTCTCTCTGCAAGTTCCTTCTTAAGCAGGCATAAAGACTTCCAACGATGGGGCTTGTACTGAATGATTTCTTTTAATGACAATTGTGTCATACACCAAAATTAGAGACTAATACTGGTTGCCTTAGCGATCAGAGATAAACTTGAAATGTTAAACAAAAATAGTAACAAATAAAAGTCTGAACTAATACACAAGATTCTTTTTCAAACTGACACCAAAATATGAGTAGCGCAAATTACACAATACCTTTAAGTACTTCACTAGTCAAACATAATATAGATAGATTACCGTTTCCTCAGGGATTGAAGTAACATCAACAAAACTTGCTCAGTATTATTTAGGTAGATTTCCTGGACTTTCTGATCAATATGAGAAGTGAAGGAGACTGACAATCAACGTATATGTTCTCATTAACAAGAATAGTATCACTAGATCGACACTCACTCTAAGTTATGATTGATTCTTGCAAATTCAATCATTACTTGTCATACCTTAATGAATCAAGATCTTCTTTAAAATAATCTGCTCTTCATGAATACAATAGTACTAGAACTGTATATGTTGCCTCTATAATGTCACATGTCTTAACTCAAGAAAACGCTTTCCAATTGTTTTCTATCAATAAATATTTACGTCTAAATCATTAAGCTCTTTCAATTACTTTATAGAAATGGGTAACAAGAGTCAACCAAGAATATGAATTAATTTATCTAATTATCCTTCCTTCGAATAGAAAGTTACGCTGAACAAATCCGCAATATAATTTAAACAATAGCAAAATCTCAGCTACCGATCAAGAATATAAAATCTAGTTAATGATTACATATAGTTTCAGCCAAACTCCCAATAAAAAGTGTACTCCATAGACAAGGAAGAGTTCACAAAATGATAGAAAAAACAAGAAGACATTACAACCGATCTCTCAACCCCAAACTTCCGTTTTGGATTGGAGAAAACGTTATAACCTCATCTTCCTTGCATTCTCCATCTTTTCCACTCCATACGCAGATGCTCTAAATTGGGATGAGTTTGTAGTTTAGGGGATGTGTCGAACAAACTTCCAGAATTGCCCCTCGATTTAAAACTGCACGCCTTGACGTTGTATGCTCGCTCAGCTGGAACTCCAAAGGCACGGCTGACCACGCAGCAGTAGCAGCTATTTCTCGCTCACTGCCTCACTTGTGAGGTTGGCTGCATGATCACACACTGCCTTCCTTTTGTCTTTCAACTTGTTTCTTCTTCGTTTCGCTCATTTGGCTCTCAGGTTAGCCCCATATTCACCTGGATCCACTGTATTTTAGTAGTATCCAAGCTTCTTCCCTGAACTCCAAGGGCAAAGCTGATTCAGGCAGGAATTTGCAGCCATCAGAAGAAGGAGAAGGGGGTTTCTGTATGTGAGATGGTGGTGGTTGGGGGCGAGATACTTCTTTCTTCTACCTAAATTTCTTCATGAGAAGTTATATTTCTTCCTTAAACCTCTGAACTGTCAATCCTTCACATTCATTTCTTATAACCTGCCCTGATCCATTCATTTTGGTAATTTATATGATTTTCTTCGACACAATTGTCATAAAAAAGCAAAATAGTGAGTTCTGCAACTTTTGTAGTTCTGATGACCTGCGTGGAATTTACTTCCTTCTGTTGAGTTCCTAGTGTTTATTGAGTTAAAGTGAACGCCAGGAAATCAATATATGATCCTGCTAATTGATTCCTCCTTCCTAAGTTCATATAAAACTTCTTCTGCCAATACATTAGGACTCATGAATGATTTGAATAAATGACTTTCCAAGTATATGACCTCTGATAATACTGGCCATGGTGCAGTGTTATCAAAAGCAAAAAACACAAAAAGGTCTAAGGCATGTTAGGAATATAAGCACAACTCGCACATAAAGCGTGGACTTTAATGAAAAAAGCCGTAAAGGGAGTACAAATACAAATGTATACATGTTTATTCCATGATTTTAGTAATTATAAGCGTGAACACAAATACTTGAACAAAAGAAGGGAAGAAAATTACGATAAAGCGTAATATCAATTGTTTTCATTGGCAAGGATAAGTATGTCTTTAAACCTTGATGATGGCACTGATGCACACATTGAGCTAGTCAAGTGCTCAACACATTTTGAACCTCGCTTCAGGGCTTAAGCGTGCTTAAAGGGCACCTTTGACAACACTGCCATGGTGGAAGCCAAAAAGGTTTGATCTACATCAAATTGGAAGAAATGCCGCATGAGTCTTTGATGATGACCAAACTCAAAGCCCCAATGGCTATGGTTTGTGGTAAGAGCCAGCACATCCGTGTGATGTGTGAGTCAGGTGCATGTCATAGCTTCGAACCGTGCCATAGACATGCTGGTATTTAAGTGGAGAAGGGTAGAGGGACTGACACTTGGGAATTTCTTGGTCATCCACAAAAAAAGAAGAAGAGAAGAGAGTCTCTCATTATGACTAGCGTTGAAGTTGTATAATTTATGTTACCTAGAGAATGTCAAAAAAGTTAGTACCTAGTTTTACATCTGTGTAAGGTGGTCAACTGGTGGCTACTGACTGAAATGGACGAAACAGTCCCGTTTAACCTTAAACTAAAAGATTGAAATAATCCTGAACTATCCCCTATTTCTCCAAAAACTTACAATGCCTCCAGAGGGGACCAAAACGCATAAGATTTTTTTGACATGATTAAGTAAATAAAAGTGTGATCTTTGTAAAAGCTTAAGCTTTTAGGTGAGATGGTCTCACACAGTCACACTTCAACATGGTATTATAGTGGAGGTTCGAGTCCCCCCACCACCTATTATTCAAAAGAATTTTCATGTTCATGACTCATTAGAAAATGAATCAAGCCCGCACGTGAAGGGCCTGTTTAAGACATAATTAAGTAATGAATGTATGCTATCTCTAATTTCTTGGGGGTCATTTCGTAGAGTGTATAAAAGTAATGCAAAATAGAGTGTATTAGTAATGTTTGCATTAGTAATTCATGTATTGGTCACACTTGCGTTAATTATACATAATGTAAGATAGAGTGTATTAGTAATGCTTGCATTAGTAATGCATGTATTGGTTATGCTTGTGTATTATACATAAATTATGTTTATGCATTGTTTGGTATGATGCATTAAATATATTATGTATTGCATAAAAAAGATATTTACAAAGATACACTCCACTATTCTGGTGGAAGAGATGTAAAAGAAGTTGTGAGGGGTAATTGAGTTAATGCATGCATTAAAATCATTGCACTGCTAATACTTAGAAATCAATGGTATTAGTAATGCACACCTTAATACACAATAGAGTGTGTAACTAATACAAACTTTAGTTATGCATATATTAGAAAGAGTACCAAACAAGGTACTAATAATACATAAGTCTGATGCATGCATTATTTTTCCTCATACACTACCAAACGACCCCTTAAGCTTTTAGATGATGATCACACACTTCAACACCCACACATGAAGGATCTGTTTAAGACATAATTAAGTAATAAATGTATGCTATCTCTAACCACTTAAGCCTTTATATGATATGATCACACACTTCAACACACCTTGAAATATGTCTTCCTTGTATTGTTTAGATAATCTTTTTGCCTTACAAATGGTTCAGAAAGTAAAAATACTCTTATTTTACATGTGTACATAACCTGAAAACTCTTCCTTGTAATTCTAATGTTCAGTATTTGTTTGTTGTCAAATTTTATTTTCATTTCACTTCAAAGCACAAATATTGGTGTTTGTCTAATGGTGAATATTGTACTTGTGAAGGTGCGGCGAACCAGCTGCAGAAAGTATCTTTTCAAACTTTTCCCTCCTATTGAGTGAAGAACCTTTAAAGGAAGCAGAGACCCTGGATATGGGCATAATGTTTGGAGATGACAAATTCAAAAGTTTTGTAAATGTGGAGGAGGAAATGGAGGAGAATGATGGTTGGATACCTTTAGAAGACCAGCTGTATTTTCCTGGTGATGAAAAAATGATTGACATTTCAAAACAAATTAGAGATCTGGTGCACATAGAAATCACCATTAATGCTGTGTGTGATCCCAAGTGCAAAGGTTTGTGTCTGAAATGTGGTGCTAATCTTAATGTCAATAGGTGTAGTTGTCATATGCAAAAGGTAGAGGAGAAAGGTTATGGTCCTCTTGGAGGTCTGAAGAAGCAAATGCAGCAAACATGACATTTTTTGGTGTGTAATAATTATTTTTTTATAAGTTGAATTGAAAGGTCTTTCCCTTTTACTTAAGTTTTTTTTTTTATATGCGAACAAAATTCCTACACAACTTTTGAGAGAGTTGAGAAAAAGAAGCGTGTGGATGTTGATATGTTTGTTCTACTTCTCTCCCATTTCCTGTCACATGCCATTGTATGTAGTGGATATTGTTTGATCTCCACCTAAATAAAGTGAAAGAGAGAGATATGTATGAATTTTGAAGTTCCAATATATTGAAAGGGTTCTAATATTTTGTTCGGTATTGAGCAAAGAAAAATAGACATGTAAAATTTTCTTATCTATAGATATGTTTCATCCTCTCATAGCTAGACTGCATATTAATGCAAGTATGCAACCATACCACCTTCTCAATGATGTTTATTTTTAAGAGGGCACCTGGTTTCCTACCCACTTTCTATGGAATGGATCTATCATAGAATTTGGTGAGTAGCTGTGAAAATCTGATCCATCTTAGTTTTTAACTGACTAGGATGAACTAAGATCCTTCATGTAGAGGCTTTTATTTATTTATTTTTTTTGCATGTTTTCCTCTAGCGTTAATTTGGCTTTGTAGAATCCCCAACCTGAGTCAATTAGAGTAAGGGTCTCAATTACATTAATTTGTTTTTGAGGCATTGGTGTGTGATCGTAGTTATATAATGACTGAGAATTCGTTTGATTAGGGAGGGTTGTCATTTTCTCAGATGGGTCTTTTTCAAGAGAGAGATGGAGTACAATTGTTTGTTATCCATACACTATTCAAAATACCTCTATCATTGCTCTTTTGATCAATTCGTAGACATTAGCCTATTATTTTATAGCTAGGAGTCAACATTTTCCCCAGGAAAAAGAAATCTTTATTGGTTCCACCTCTTATTTAGGAAGAGAATGAATAGTTTTCTCGAAAAATCAGAAAAAATGGGTCAGGATCTTCTGCGGGAAATGATTTGAAAGATTCAAAATAAAAAATAGTGGTATTTACTAGCAAAAAAATCTGACTTGAATGATCATGTATTACGAGCTAAATTGGCTAAGGGTATGAGTCATGATTATTATGGTGAGCCAGCTGGCGCTTCTCGTGGATTTTCATAACTTTGCTATGCAAAAATGGGATATGCACTTGAAATGGACGTCCGAGTTAAGATATATCATGAGCGATATGAAAATAGATCGAGTAATCTGTTTCTTTAGCCAAGAAAAAACATTTTTAGTTATCCAATCATTGATCGCGAAAATTTCTACAATAAATTGGATAGGTCGCTAAAACCCTTCCTATCTGATAGAAAAGGATCCCATGATCCTGAACCAATTAAATTCCAAGTTTGTCTATGAAGAATGGATCTAATTGTATAAGTGCGGGTCAATGAGTTGGGATTTCTCTATTGGTCTAAGTCATTTCGAGGCAAGAGGATCATTTATGATGAAGAGGATGAGCCTTTCGTCGCCTAGCAAACGAAAAAAGTCGCTATCAAACTGCTCGCCCTATTGAAGTACCAAAGTTGTGCTCAACACGGTAAATAGGAAATGAATTTGCCCTTAAATTTCATCCTAGTAGCAATTTCAGCTCCGTACAAGGTCATAATCGATATTATCACTAGCATCAAGATTGTCGCTATCATATATATCATCATTATCATCAATATCGATCTCATAAAGAAAAAAACATTTAGACTTGTTATCTAGGAACTTGTCCAGAAATATCATAATGAAATGAACATAAGAGTTTGTCGTTAGGTGTTTGACCAAATAGAATCATCCAATAATATTAGACCAAAAAAATAGGGGTGAACAAATTCAAATAAAAAATTGCATCAAACTACAAATTATCGAGAAAAAAAAATTTCTATTAATAATTGGTTTGACTTGATTTTTGGTATTGGAAAAAGAATCGGACTATACTTGGATTGATTTGGTTTTAAGTTAAAGAAATGTCAACTTAAGATCAAACTAACTCGATATTATATATAATTTTTAAAACTTATTTTATATATAAAATTCTTTACTTTGAAATAATTATAAATATTTCTTATACTTTTCATAGTTTTTATCTTAACATATTATTTCAACTTTTCAAGTTTGACTTAGAATTTCAAGTAGTCGAATAAATGTTATAACTCATAGAATATTAGTAACTCTAATAAAGCTCAAATCAAAATTAAATTAATACTAATGCTATAAAAAATCAATTGAACACTAATAATAAAAGTAATAATGTTGAATATATTTTCTTTAGTTTTACATTTATTTATGTAGAAATTCATGTAGAAATCTCACATAGAGAAATCAAGGATTATATTGGTAGTATTGATATATTGATCAATATTGATAAAATGATACGTTGATCAATATTTGTACTATTGATATGTTGATCAGTAATGATGTTATTAATGAATAATAATGTTAATAACATTCTCCTTATATAGGAGAGAATTGTAGAGTCCTAAGTTAGCTATACTTAGAGTCCTACTACAATACCTACTATTACTATAATGATAATAATGCAACTATAAATAATTTAATCCTAATTGTATTATAATCCTAATCATAAAAATAATTCTAGACGAAATATAATCATAATTAATATAGGTAGTCTAATCCTAGTGTAACTCTAATTCTTAGCAGTGTTGTAACTCGCCAGTCAATTTTGTTGGACCTGTTCCTTCGACATGTTCCAATCCTCAGCTTCCTTCTTTATCAATTATAGACAAGTCAGTCAACATGTACCAGTCGCCAGTCTCCTTCTTCATCAACACTTCCCCTCAAGCTAGTGAGTAGAGGAACGGTTACTCCTAGCTTGCTTTGAATATCCAGCAAAAATACTTTGAATACCCAGCAAAAAACTTATTTTGTCAATTCTTCGGTATATTGATGTTGTGTTTTTTTTCTCCGAATATCCAACAACAAAAAAAAACTTTGAATACCCATCAAACACTTGTTTTGTCAATGCTTCGGTATGTTGATGTTGTTGTTTCCTCTTTCCCTACCTTTTTGGGCAGATAATACCATGTTATGATTTTGTTATGACATTTTTTCTTCCTCTTCCCTTATATCAAAGCATGAGAGCATTAACAAATTGATTAAGGGTGGGATATGGGTCATATGTTGCTGCAGATGTGTGATGGGTTGACAAATTTGTATCAACAATTGTGTCACATGTTGCAATACACGAATTATCTGTACCAACATATGCCACAAATGTTGCTACAGATGACCATATGAGGCCAAAAAAATAAACAATTGAGGCGTATCTTGCTACATATGCCTCAATGTTTCCACATATGGGTCATATGTTGCTGCAGATGTGTGATGGGTTGAAAAATATGTCTTAACATTTGTGTCACATGTTGCGATAGACGAATAATCTGTAGCAACATATGCCACAAATATTGCTACAGATGACCGAAATAGTTCAACATCTACTATATAAGATAAAATAAAACAACATAATTGATTGTCTTTAATTACAAACACATTCTCAAGGCTTTAAGATCCGAGATATTATCCCATTAGCCCAAACATATTGCATCCGTTCAATTAGATTGTTACATAGCAGGGTTTTGCGAGGTAGAATTTCTGTCCCGCTAACCAAATGTTCAATGAAATGCAAGGGAATATGACCCGCACACTGATCGAGTTGCATTTTTTACCATGGGTTCCATTCGACCTTGAACTTCCCATGGTTCAGTGAGCAACTTTTCTGGAAAACATTCAATTATTCCACTCTGTTTTAACAATTTAGGTAGCAACTCGAAGACAGGTTGTATGTGTGTCAAAGACTTGGCATGTTTCGTAACCATCAGGTTGCAGTCATAAACATTCATGCGATCCTCGTGCAACAGAATCTCGAGAGACACAAAATGCATATTATCTGTGTTCATGACTGTCAAAATCCTTTTTGCATCAATCCAATCCATGCCTCCAGGATATGACCTAATACCCCTGACATAGTCAATCATATCTTCATCCCATGCGAATTCATCTACTATCTCTTTAATGCTTCTACTACAAACCGTTGTTGCCTCATCGCTCATTTCTTTATATATTTTTTGGAATTCAGTATAGAAATTGAGATCCAGGGTTCTATCTCTGGGATCATAGTATCCCGGGTATGTCACATGCCTATGACGCATGAGGTTAAGGATTTCGTCAATATACTAAAATAAAAAATAATATTAAATTGTAAAGAAGAGTAGTCAATTGAAAAGATAAAAGAAATAGTTAATAATATAAAAAGTATGATTACCCAATCTTCTCACAAAACTTTTATGCTTGTCATGTTCCTAAAATCTAGTGCAATAAAAATATGCATGTCGTATTCTATTCGAATATCCTTTGCAGTCGTCACACTCAACACTTTGGTTTTTTCAGCTACAGTGACAATTTTGTAAATGTTCAACTTTTTATACTCCTTCACTTCTTCCATTACGGCCCTCGGAATTTCTCCAAACATCTTCTTCTTCAAATTTTGCATTGCCTTGGCAAATGATTCTTTTCTCCTCTTGGCCTGTGGAATATATGCATGTCGCACATTCTTTGATAGAATGCCCTTCATACCCCTCTTGTTTTTGAATTTATTGACGGCTTCACTCAATTTTTGAAGATATATGATAGAATCTTCATCATGTTTCTTGCACTTCTCACAGAGAAAGCCACAATATCGTCTATAAGAGGTAGCCCCTTCGTGTTATCCTGCACCAGCAACAACACCATTTCCAGCACCAACACTATCATAAACAACTAATTCATTAACGACTTCATTAACAACTCTGTCTCTTTTGATGGTTGTTGCTCCAGCCAACACCATTTTAATTCTATCCACAACAGGATCATAAATGGTTTCAACCAACCCTAGAGTAATTAGATATGACATTTGCAATTCCTCTTCTGTTGGGGTAATCCATGGATGCACAACCTAAAACTATAAAAATAAGTCATCAGTAAGAATATTTGGGTCATATGGTTCCATAGAAATGTCATTTGTTGATACAGATGGGTGATATGTTGCCACATATGTGTCATATGTTGCTACAGATGTGTGATAGGTTGACACATATGGGCATCTGTAGCAACATTTGTGTCACATGTGATATACCGTGGTTTCACAGTATTTTTAATGCTTTTTCCTTAAGTTTAGTGTGTGTCCAAAAGCCTTTTTGTATTGATTTTTATGTAACTTTCTCTTTATTTGCAGGAAATCTGTCTAAAGATGAATGCGGAAGTTTTTGAGCAAGAAATGCAGAAAAGTTACCACCTACGGGGCTTGTGACGGTCCATCGATCTTGTGACGGTCGGTAGGTGGCATCATAGTGAAGCTGCTGAAAGAAGATGGGGAAGTCTGACCTAAGTGTGGGATTACAAAGTTCATGACGGACCATCATAGCCACGATGGTCCGTCCTGCTGGTTCGTCGTGATGATCAGAGTGTAGTCCCAGTACCCAAATTTCAAGAAGTTTAAGTGTTATAGAACGGAGACCCTCGACGGACCGTCGTGCTAGGAACGGTCCGTCATACCTGTTCGTCGAGGGTAATGAAAAAAGTAGCAGAAGGATTTGTAAAGTATAAGTTGACGGAGGCCATGATGGCCCGTCGTGACCACGACGGCCCGTCACGAGGTCCGTCGACTCGGACGCGTTTTGACAGATTTTCAGCAATTAGAGTCCTTCTTTTATTAGGTTTTTGTTTTTTATAAATAGTTTGAAAAACCTCGTTTTTGGGGTTAGATTCTCTGAGGTTAGACTTTTTAGTGTTGGACTCTTTGTTAGTAGACTCTTTGTTATTAGACTTTTTGATTGTTAGACTTTTGGAGAATCTTTAATCCTCGATTAATTTCAGTAATTGAGACACTTTTTTGAGAATTGATTGTTGGTGCATTTGTTGATTAATCAAGTGAACTTCTGGATTTTATTATTTCTCATTGAAGTAAGTGCATGAATTCTTATATTATATATGTGAATATTGTGATTATGACTATGGGTGACTAAACTCCATAACTAGGGTTGTGGGAACTATGAGTGAATAATGAGGTAAAACCTAACTAAAATAACAATTCTAGAATAGTGTCTTGCATGTATTGATAATTCTTTCGTTTAGAAGTCTTTTTAACGGATGACCAACGTTCGAACTCGACTTAATGCTACTTGCCGGACCAAGGAGGTAGATAATAGGAAAAGAATTATCAACATAGATTTAATGTATACTATCTAATAAGCTAGTGTTGATTGGTACGAGGTAATAACTTAGTCAAATATCGAATACAATGCTTAATATGAGGTAAAGGTAAGGGTTAGTATAGCAACACACATAGCCGGACCAAGGTGCGGAGTGAAATTTTCTAGATGCCGGACCAAGGATTTAGAAATACATAACTTATCACTTTGCATGCAAGATACTATGAAAGAATCGTTATAGTTAGAATTATCAAGTTAGGAACCTGTGGGGAACACTTAAACCCTAGTTATTTTTATTAATTGATTAAACTCCAATGTTAGAATCTGTTAGTTGTTTACTTTACTTTAGTTAGTTATTTTAATTCATTTAGAAATAAAAAACCCCCTTTTATTGTCTTTTGTTTTCTAAGGAAATAATTGACTAAATAATAGTAATAATAGATTACAGTTAAGTATGAACTATTTTCCTCGTGGGAACGATCCCAACCTCATTAGTTGGGTTCCTTACTTGATATGACCGCTTTACTTCTTATTTGAGAAGTAAGTTTGAGCGTATCCAATTTTGGCGCCGCTGCTGGGGAAAGTAGCTTTTAGATTGACTTAAACCTATTACTAAAGTTTAGTCAATATTTTCTTAATTTTACTTTTTTATTGTTTTTGATTCTTGCAGAACTATTTTCATTGTATGCCAAATACACGGAGAGGAAGAGAACCCTTGTTTCCCTATGATCACGAATTAGAGCGTACACTACGCAATATGAATCGAAACTTGGATATTAATGATGATGATCCAAATTAGAACATCCCAGCTCCAATTGATGTTCATGGTCAGTTATTACCCGATGATCCGGGTGAAAATCAACAAAGGGGACAAAATCCTGCTCCACGTCCTCAAGAATACTACAGAGGCTATGTTAACACAACAAACTATGATGGGCCACTTGTGTTGCCCCCTCTACCACAAGGCCACACCTTTGTGGTAACTAGTAGTCTAATGTAAATGCTCACTGCCAGAGGTTTGTCTTCAGGGCTACCTTCTGAGGATCCACATGCCCATATAGCTACGGTAAGGGTAGTGTGTAAAAGTTGTGTAGGGAGGCCTGATTTGGATTTGGATGTAATAGGGCTAAGAGCTTTCCTCTCTCACTGACGGGAGAGGTTGCTATTTGGTTTATTAAGCTCCTTATAACTCAATTTTCACTTGGAACCAACTAAGGGACGTTTTCTTAGCACATTACTACCCGATCTCTAAGAAACTAAACCACAAAGATTGAGTGAACAACTTTGTAGCACTACCAGGAGAGTCAGTTAGTAGTTCTTGATATAGATTCACCTCATTTTTGAGTAGAGCCCCCAATCACCACATAGATGATGAGTCACTGAAGGAATACTTCTATCGGGGACAGGATGATAATAATAAAGCGGTATTGGATACTATAGCGGGTGGTTCTTATGGGGAGTGTCCTTATGTCGAGATTGCCGAAAAGTTAGAGAAAATATCCAGGAATAATAAAGCTTGGAGTACTAGGAAGTCAGATACTGGGAGAAATACCTTCGCAGTGCAATCCACACACAACCCAGCCACATATGAGATTCGTGAAGAGATGGCTCAGATGAGAACTGAGCTCGGGTTGGTATTAAAACATGTCACTGGGGTGCAGAAAAGATAAATGCAGTCAACTACATGTCAAAACCACCGCCACCAAATGATGAGTGCTATTGTGAGGAGGATTCCTTTGCGGTAAATGAGCAGACGAGGGGTTTTCGACCGAGTGCCTAAGGCTCTAATAAGGAGAATTGGCGCCAAGGTCAAGGGAACCAAGGTCGGATCTATGGTAACTATAACCGTGAGGGTCATTATGTTCGAGATGGAAATTACAACCGCGACAACAACTTCAACAGGGGTAACTATGATAATAGAAATGATAGGAATGGGCCCTATGTTCCTCCTCAAAATCGTGAAGTTACTCCTAGGTATGGTGGAGGTAGTATGGCCCGAGTTAGGATATGTTGCACAAAATGATGAGGAGGTTCGATGCTAGTGATGAGCACACTAAAGAGTTGAGGAGTGATTTAGCGGGTATTGGGCAGAAAGTCAATACACATGCAATATCGATTAAGCAGTTTGAGTTACAATTGGCCCAATTATCTGCAACTGTGAACACACGGCAACCGGGCACTCTTCCTAGCAACACTGTCCAAAATCCGAAAAATGATGGACACTGTATGACAATCACTACTCACGGTGGTAAGCAAACCATTGACCCACCTATGCCGTCTAATGAGAAAAAGGTTACAAAAGATAATGATAAAGTGGTAGAGGCCCCATTTTCTCAAAGATTAGTGAAAAAGACCGAGGATGGTAAATATCGTCGTTTTATAACAATGTTGAAATAGATTTCTATCAATGTCCCTTTGGTAGAAGATTTAGAACAAATGCCCGGTTATGTCAAATTTATGAAAGATCTGGTTACAAAAGAAAAGATCGGTCACTTTTGAGGATGATGATAGAATGCAGCATTGTAGTGCTATTGCTACAAGATCTCTGGTACAAAAGAAAGAAGATCCGGATGAGTTCACTATTCCTTGTACAATCGGGTTATTACATTTTGCGAAAGCATTATGTGATCTGGGGGCAAGCATAAATCTCATGCCCCTCTCAATTTACAAGAAGTTGGGTTTGGGTGATCCAAAGCCCACTGCGATGAGGCTACTGATGGCCGATCGAACAGTAAAAAGGCCTATAGGGATACTCCTTGATGTGCTAGTCAAAGTGGAGTCGTTCATATTTTTGGCAGATTTTGTTATTCTTAATTGTGAAGTCGATTTTGAAGTGCCTACTATTCTTGGGAGGCCATTCCTTGCTACAAGTAGAGCCTTAGTTGATATGGAAAAGGGGCAGATGAAATTTCGGTTGAACAATGAAGTGACCTTCAACATTTGTAGGTCCATGAGGCAGAGTGGTGAGCTCCAATCGGTATCTTCTATATCCTACAAAGTTGGTGAGTCATCTAAGACACAAATAGAAGAACGTCTAGGTATATAAGCATTACAGGTAGTCATAATGAATTTTGATAATGATTGCATTGAAGAGTATGAGTCATTACTCGCGGCTATTGATCGAGGTGATGTTCGATTTAAACCGAAGAAATATGAGTTAGACATGAAGAATCGCGAGTCTCCACCGGCGAAACAATCTATAGAGGAGGCTCCAAAGTTAGAACTAAAAGCTCTCGCACCTCATCTCAGGTATGAATTCTTAGGACATGGTGACAATTTGCCGGTAATCATTGCATTAGACCTGAATGAACAACAAGTTGAGAGTTTGGTGCAAGTTCTAAAAAGGTTCAAAAGAGATATTGGGTGGACTATTGCGGACATTATTGGGATCCCTCCTAGTATTTCTTCTCATAAAATCCAACTCATGCCCGATCATAAGCCAAGTATTGAGCACCAGAGACGCTTAAATCCACCTATGCAATAGGTCCTGAAGAAGGAAATCATTAAGTGGTTGGATGCCGGAGTATATCCGATCATCGATAGTAGTTGGGTATGCCCTGTTCAGTGTGTACCTAAGAAAGGGGGAATGACTGTGGTCCCCAATGAGAAAAATGAACTTGTTCCAATGAGTCCGGTTACTAGATGGAGGGTGTGTATGGATTACCGTGAATTAAATGCATGGACTGAAAAAGACCATTTTTGTATGCCCTTCATGGATCAGATGTTGGATAGACTTGCCGGAAAAGGGTAGTACTGTTTTCTTGATGGATATTCGGGGTATAATCAGATTTTTATTGCACTAAAAGATTAAGAGAAAACCACCTTTACTTGTCCATATGGTACCTTTGCGTTCAAGAGAATGTCGTTTGGTTTGTGCAATGCACCCGCCACATTTCAGAGATGTATGATGTCGATATTCTCCGATATGGTGGAAGATACTATAGAAGTTTTTATGGATGATTTTTCTGTGGTTGGTGAATCATTCGAGCAGTGTTTGAACAATTTATCTAAGGTCCTTAACAGATGTGAAAACTGCAATTTAGTACTAAATTGGGAAAAATGCCACTTTATAGTGAAAGAAGGTATTGTTTTGGGTCATCGCATTTCAGAAAAGGGAATAAAGGTTGATCGAGCTAAAGTCGAGGTAATAAAGAGACTTCCCCCACCTATCTCTGTAAAAGGTGTGAGAAGCTTTCTTGGGCATGCAAGTTTTTACTGGATATTCATCAAAGATTTTTCAAAAATTTCACATCCATTGTGCAAACTTCTGAAAAAAAGATTGTAAATTTTATTTTGATGAATCCTGTCTTAAAGCATTTGGCGAGCTAAAAGAAAAATTGGTGTCTGCACCTATCACTATTTCTCCGGATTGGAACAGTCCATTTGAGGTGATGTGCGATGCTAGTGGGGTAGCTCTTGGTGTAGTAATGGGACAAAGAAAGAGCAAAATCCTTCACCCCATTTACTATGCTAGTAAAGCCCTAAATGAAGCTCAGAAGAACTACACAGTGACTTTGCAAGAACTCCTTGCATTAGTCTTTGCTTTTGAAAAATTTTGCTCCTATTTGTTAGGTACTAGAGTTATAGTGCATACTGACCATTCAGCATTGAGATATTTGATGGCAAAGAAGGATGTGAAACCGAGGTTGATTCGTTGGGTATTACTGCTACAAGAATTTGACTTTGAAGTGAGGGATAGAAAAGTGTCCGAAAATCAAGTTGCCGATCACTTGTCTCGTCTAGAAGATGAAGCTATGAGAGATTTAGGGGATAAGACTGATATTGATGATACTTTCCCTGATGAGCATGTATTGGCTGCCTCACAAGACTTGATTCTATGGTTCGCAGATTTCGCGAACTATTTGGCTAGTGATATTATTCCATCAGACTTGTCCTTTCATCAAAGAAAAAAGTTCATGTACGATCTGAAGAAGTTCTTTTGGGATGAACCATACTTATATAAGAGTTGTGCCAACGGGCTTATTTGGCGTTGTGTGCCAGAATGTGAGATGTTGAGTGTTTCAGAGGCATTCCATTCCTCACCCGTTGGTGGACATCATAGTGGTATCCGAACCGCTCATAAGATATTACAATGTGGTTACTATTAGCCAACTCTTCATCAAGATGCTCATGAGTTTGCTAAAGCATGTGATAGCTGCCAAAGAGATGTCGGCATTTTAAAGAAAGCAAGAGCTCCCTCGAAACCCCATTCTTGTGATTGAGTTATTTGATGTTTGAGGTATTGACTTTTTGGGTCATTTTGTGAGTTCTCATGGAATTAAGTATATTTTAGTAGCGGTTGATTATGTATCTAAATGGGTGGAAGCTATTGCCCTCACAAACAATGAAGGGAAGAGTGTCGCTGCGTTCTTAAAAAAGAATATATTCTCTCGTTTTGGCACCCCAAGTGCAATTATTAGTGATGGGGGCTCCCACTTTTGCAATAGATTGTTCAAGGGATTATTATAGAAATATGGGGTTCGCCATAATGTGGAAACTCCTTACCATCCTCAAACTAGTGGGCAAGTTGAAGTGTGAAATAGGGAGATCAAACAGATATTGTCAAAAACAGTTAACGCTAGTAGAACGGATTGGTCAAGGAGGCTTGATGATGCTCTTTGGGCCTACCGGACAGCGTATAAGACTCCCATAGGTATGTCCCCATACCAACTTGTATATGGTAAAGCGTGTCATCTTCCAGTTGAATTAGAGCATAAATCCATGTGGGTTATGAAGAAGTTGAAAAGGGATTGGAATGAAGCTGCAGAACAACGGTTAACTGGGTTGAATGAACTCGATGAATTTCGCCTGAAAGCTTATGAAAGCTCAGCCCTCTACAAAGAAAAGATGAAGAAGTACCATGACCTAAAAATTGAAAAAAGAGAGTTTATGGTTGGGGATTCGGTGGTGTTATCTATTCTAGGTTGCGCTTGTTTCCGGGCAAGCTCAAGTCCAAATGGACTGGCCCTTACTTGGTTACCCAACTATTCCCTCATGGAGCAGTTGAGTTGGAAACCAAGGAGGGTGTGCGGTTCAAGGTGAATCGACAACGCATAAAATCTATTTTGAGCATGCTAAATCGGCAAATGAAGTGATCGAGGCATACCATCTTGATGAAGTCTGAGTAATCAAGTGTCTTCAGTCGTACCGCGACGTTAAATCAGGCGCTTGTTGGGAGGCAACCCAATACATATAGTTTTCTTTCTAGTAATGGTAGCATTTTCTGCTAATGGGTTTAAAATTTGCAGGTACCACATCACCAGGAAATTCTGCAGAAAATCACTCTGCAACTGTCACTGACGGATACATCGACGGACCGTCACGCATGCGATGGACCGTCACGCATGCGATGGACCAAGGTGCGGAGTGAAATTTTCTAGATCACGGATCAAGGATTTAGAAATACATAACTTATCACTTTGCATGCAAGATACTAGGAAAGAACTGTTATAGCTAGAATTATCAAGTTAGGAACCTATGGGGAACACTTAAACCCTAGTTATTTTTATTAATTGATAAACTCCAATATTTGAATCTGTTAGTTGTTTACTTTAATTAAGTTAGTTATTTTCATTCATTTAGAAATAAACCCCTCCCCCTCATTAGTTGGGTTCTTTACTTGATATGACCGCTTTACTTCTTATTTGAGAAGTAAGTTTGAGCGCATCAACATGTTGCATCAGACGAATCATCTGTAGTGACATTTGTGACAAATGTTGCAATAGACAAATCATCTGTAGCAACATTTGTGCCACATGTAGCAACAGATGAATCATCTGTAGCAATATTTGTGTCAGATGTTGCGACAGATGAATAATCTGTAGCAACATAAGATTCATTTGTAGCAACATATTCTTGTAATATACTAATAATAACTTACCGCATCAACAGGAGGGTTAAAGAGATCTGGAATATGCCCATCTTTTGTAGTTTTTGTTCTTGCTATCAATCATCTCAACATCCTTGGAGATGATCTTTGTTCTTCTACAATTACTTGATGGGTCAAATAAGGAATGACTTCAAATGCCCAGGCCTGTATAAAAGGAAAACATGTCAATAATCAAATGTTGAGTTATTAATTATTACTTAATATAATATAAAAATATTAAGAACATTCAGTTTTACTATGAAAGCCTATGGATACCCAAACATGTTACCGGTCTTTTCTACTAAAGGATTCAACAAGTAGTCGAGAGTTGCATGAAAGATCTCATTACCCTAATGGTAGTTGTTGAAAGCCTCAATATCCTGACACAAATTGACATATTTAAACAATATGTTGTTGTTCGGATCCTTCGGCAAAAGTATATTATGTGTAAACCAAAGTAAGCACAATGACTCATTGTGCTTCCTTGGTGTATCCTCCCATTCCAACAAATTTACTAAGTCAGAATTTTAAAAGCTTTTGCCAACAAGGGACATCAAGTCATGCTCCTCAGTTGGCAGTGACTGTTGTTCTGCTTCTGCTACTTATTGGGATTTTAAAAAATGAACATTCTTTTCAGAAGTTCATACACAGTGGTCATTTGAAAACGTGGAAGTGTATCAATGGGTAAATCAAGAAAATGACCGAAATAACTATTTTTGAAAAAATCTTCCAATTGATTTCTCTTGAGGATATCCCTGAATTTGACGAAAGGTTTTCCCAAGACTGACCTAATAATGCTGTCATCATTAGCATTAGGCTGCATATGCACAGGGAAAGTGTCTGCATTGATGATTTCAATCCCATCATCACCACTAGCATTGAACTCTTCATAAAGTTGTTCTTCTTCTTCATGAACTTCATTTATTTTTTCTTCTTGTGCTACAACTACTACTTCTTCATTTTCCCCTTGTACTTCCTTAAATTTTTCTTGTTTTTCATATTCTCCCTCCACTACTTCTCTTTCTCCACATTCTTGATGACAAAATTCTACTTCTGCTTGAGAAGGAGAAACTGCTTCAG
Source organism: Solanum pennellii (assembly GCF_001406875.1). NCBI lineage: Eukaryota > Viridiplantae > Streptophyta > Magnoliopsida > Solanales > Solanaceae > Solanum > Solanum pennellii. The sequence goes on along the minus strand of NC_028638.1, from coordinate 14,714,634 downwards.
TTGCAAGATCTTCTAATGGAGTAGTATTCTAGTTCCTCTTCCTAGCAATTTTAGACTTAGCCTTCTTCTGGACTTTTGTTATGTCAGATGTATCAGTATCAAGTTTTCTTTTGACAGAGCCATTATATATCTACAACCATAAAAATGAAATATTTGAAAGCAACACATGAGCTACAACCATAAAAGTGAGAAAACAAGTCATTATATATCTTCAACCACAAAAATGAAATATTTGAAAGCAACACATGAGCTACAACCATAAAAGTGAGAAAACAAGTCAAAACAGGACAATAAGATGAGCTACAACCACATGAATTTTGTCATATCCGGGTTTACCCCCTAGACATAACCGGCATCGTCGTCCTTTTCAAGGACTAATACTAGCCTCTTAGTCTCATGTCATTACATTTATAGGTTGAAAAATGCGGAAAAATTTAAAACTTTCATTATACTACTTGGAGGTTTAAATAGACCTCCACATACACATAATATATATTCATATTAAGTATACATAGACCCTTCATATAGGAAGGTTACATAGCCTTCTACTTTTATTGCACATACATATATAAAAATATAAAAATAGTCTCAACGATTGTCTCATCCCATACCATCTAAACGAATATCACAGTATGGGCATAACCCTTACATCAATTCAACAAGACCATGTATAGGTCATACGAAAGTACAATATTCAATTAAAAAGGAAAGGAAAGATAGAGTAAATAAGCTCATAACGAAATTCAAATCTAGAGGCTGACATTGCCCTCGAAAGTTGAGGACCTACCCCACTTGGATGAAAGGAAGAATCCAAGCCTTCAACAATGTCGCCTTCCAAACTCTTCAACGATCGGACCCTAAAATGTTTGGGAAAAAGGAAACAAAATGGGTTTAGTACTCCACATGTACTAAGTATGAGATCTTATGCACATACACAAGCAAAACATGCTAAAAGATACTTTTTATTAAAACATGCCATTTTTACCCCTTTAGCGACTTAATGCAAAGTCAAGTAAGTCATATCAATCAACCAACATGCTTACTATCTCAACAAGTAATACTTCCCCCGACATACTTGAAACCATGATTTACTAAAACCCTAACATCAAGGAATAATATCACAAGGATGAATAAGAGTTAAACATATCATAATAAGCAAGACAACTACTCACAAGTCCTTATTAAGTCAACAAGTGCAATGACCAACCAAAGACCCATAACCTTACTCAATCAAGTATCCTCAACAAGAAAACATAACCAATGTCCAATTTTACACATCATGACATTTAGGTTTACATTCAATCATATATTAACATTATAACCCAAGGCATATTCATAAATGAACTAATAAAAATATAATATCAAAAATGTGTCATGTTCATCATATATACCTTATATATTATCATAACATAAACATATATAAGAATCTCCTCCTAAGACTCCCGTCAAGGCTAACTAGTGCAATGTCTAGGTAGAGTCTTGATATACCGTGGTTTCACGGTATTATAAAAACTTTTTTCTTAAGTTTAGTGTATCCAAAAGCCTTTTTGTGCTAATTCTTATATAAGTTTCTCCTTATTTGCAGGAAATTTGTCCAAAGATGAATGCGGAGGTTTTTGAGCGAAGAAATGCTGAAGAGACCACCTACGGAGCTTGTGACGGTCCGTCATGCTTGTGACGGTCCGTAGGTGGCAGCATAGTGCAGCTGCTGAAGGAAGATGGGGAAGTCTGACCAAGTGTGGGGTTACGGAGTCCATGACGGTCCGTCGTGTCCATGACGGTCCGTCCTGCAGGTTCGTCATGAAGTTCAGAGAAGTAGTCCCAGTCCCATATTCCAAGAGTTCAAGTGTTTTGGAATGGAGACCCTTGACGGACCGTTGTGCCTGTGACGATCCGTCATACTTGCCGTCAAGGGTAATGAAGAGAGCCGCAGAACAAATTGCACAAGTATGGGACGACGGAGTCCATGACGGTCCGTCGTGATCACGACGATCCGTCGCGAGGTTCGTCGACCCAGCCGCGTTTTGACAGATTTCCAGCAAATAGAATCCTTGTTTAATTAGGTTTTTTATTTTCTATAAATAGTTCGAGAAACCTCGTTTTTGAGGTTAGACTCAGGATTATTTGGTTAGGCCCTTGATTATTGTTAGATTCGTGATTATTTTGAGATTCTTTGAATTGATTGTTGGTGATTTTTGTTGATTAATCAAGCGAACTTTCGGATTTTACTCTTTATTATTGAAGTAAGTACATGAATTCTTATATCATATATTTGAATATTGTGATTATGACTATGGGTAACTAAACTCCATAATTAGGGTTGTGGGAACCATGAGCAAATAATGAGGTAAAACCTAACTAAAATAACAATTCTAGAATAGTGTCTTGCATGTATTGATAATTCTTTCGCATAGAAGTCTTTTTAACGGATGGCCAACGTTAGAACTCGCCTTAATGCTACTTGCCGGACCAAGGAGGTAGATAATAGGAAAAGAATTATCAACATAGATTTAGTGTATACTATCTAATAGGCTAGTGTTGATTGGTACGAGGTAATAACTTAGTCAAATATCGAATACGATGCTTAATATGAGGTAAAGATAAGGGTTAGGATAGCAACACACGTAGCCGGACCAAGGTGCGGAGTGAGATTTTCTAGATGCCGGACCAAGGATTTAGAAATACATAACTTATCACTTTGCATGCAAGATACTAGGAAAGAATTGTTATAGTTAGAATTATCAAGTTATGAACCTGTGGGGAACACGTAAACCCTAGTTACTTTGTTTAATTGATTAAACTCCAACATTCGAAGCTGTTAAGTGTCTCTTTCAATTTTGCTAGTTATTTTCATTTATTTAGAAATAGAAACCCCCCTTTTGTTTTTTTTGCTTTCCAAGGAAGTAATTGACCGAACAATAGTAATAATAGATTGAAGTTAAGTCTAAACTATTTTCCTCGTGGGAACGATGCCAACCTCACTAGTTGGGTTATTTACTTGACACGACCTCTTTACTTCTTATTTGAGAAGTAAGTTTGAGCGTATCAAGTCTCATACCCCTACCTAGACTAAAATAGACCCCTTAGGTTATCCAAGTTAGAGCTCAAGTCCTTTAATTCGTTTTTACCTTTTGGGCTTATCTTTCCCTGACCGACATAGACCACATGAGCTAGTGTGGAATTTGGTGTCATAAAACCCTACACCGAAAGAAGAGGGACTACTTGCCAAGGTAGTACCAAAACATGAAACATAGCAACTACGTGAATCCACTAGCTAGTATTCCTATGGGGGCAACATAGTTCAAGAACTATGAGATTTAGTGGTGACCCTCTTTATGCGTCATGCATTATAGTCTCCAATCTCAAGAGTAATGTAGTGCTCCTACCTTCCCTATTAAGGAAGGCTCCTCTATCTAGTTCACTCGGTGCTAAGCTAGAGTCCTTTTTGAAATGTCTTTAAGCCTTTAATTATCAATCATAGCTTAATTTAGGCCATAGGGTCTACCCCTTGTATAATCATCATCATCAATAGCTCAAAATAATTGTATGAGTATAAGTCCTTTCATCACAATTCATATAAGTGAGTTTAACACATTAGCATTTCATACCATATTAAGGCACATTGATAGTTTTCACCATCCTTTTATCACTTACACCTTAATCAACTTCACAACACAGTCAAGACATTTCAATTCAACATCATACCACACTATATGAGGCATACTCTAATGTAATATCATGACTTAGCAACAATTAATAACAATTGGAAGTAAAGATAGAGATTCTAAGACTTACCAAGTCTTCCTCATAGTCTATCATCAAGGTCTTACCATCAACCAATAACTCAATCTAACTTGTGGAGTAACATCATCACACAATGATAACCAATAGAATAACAAGGTCAAATGCATCTCTGTAACACAATTCATCTTTTAGATCACAATTTGAGACAAGATACATAGGTTTATTTCACATTATAATTCATAACCTAAATCACATCTCAAAAACTAGCATAGTAATCAAATCAACAACCAACTCAATTGAATGATCACAATACAATATAGGTCATGATCATTACCTAGGGTTAGGGATGAAGGATCATATTCTTCAATTTAGACCAAACCATCATCAATTACCATAAACAAGTTGAATTACATGTTAATCTACTCAATATAACCTAGAGAAATCATCAACAACTCAATTTTGTAATTGAATGAAACCCATAAGAAAACCCAACTTCTTGAAATCTATTTTGAAGGAACCCTTTGAGGAAAGAGTCTCAAAGGTGAATAGAAACCAAACCTTAATGTTTTGTAGAAAATTGAAGATGAATCCACCCTTTTCCAGCCGCCAATTCACCTCCCAAAGTAAGCTTCTATGGAGTCTTCCAATTAGAGAGAAAAAAGAAGAGAGAAGGAAGAGAGTTTATTTGAGAGTTGTCTTTAGGTTAATGAGGGTTGAGGGTATTTATAATGGGACTTAATCAACTTAATTAGTCTCCCTTTAATCCCCAACTAACCGCTAAACAACTTAATTAATCAAATGAAATCATTCAAAATTTAATAGTGAAACTCGACCTTCACAGACGAGACCCCGATCGACGGGCCGTCTGTGAGTCGATGGACAACCCCCCTCTATCCTGCACTCCGTCGTCTTGGTCAGAGACTGTGCAGGCGAGGGCTTCCTTCAAATTGTCTAAGTGTAGGACGACGGTGGCATCGACGCACCATCGATCCACACACGGACCGTAGCCTGCACCTCTGCACTCCGTCGATGAGTTCAGAGGTTGTGCAGGTGAAGAGACCTTCTCCACCAGCCTAAGTGTGGGATGAAGGTGGAATCGACTCCTTATCGATCCCCACACTGTTCGTCTTCTATATCATCGATGCACACTTCTAGGCAGTGTTGCATCAAACTACAAGGGTCCTCCTCAAAGGACCTTGGTTGGTCCTTGGGGAGTCGTACTCGGGCGTTTCAACCATGAAACAACTCAAAAACCTATTAGCTACCTTTACACAAATTTTTGTACATTTTCGACTCCTAAAAGTTAGTCAAATAGGCTAAGGCACACTAACATCCCTTTTGAACCAACTTCCCGGACGTCATGGACATTTTTGGATGTTTTGGTTCTTAAACCTCCTAAATGACCTATATTCATTAAAAATGGACTTAGAAACAATGTTTAGACTTTATGACACCTAAGTTAGGTTTTACAATGTGTCTTGGATTTTCAAGGTGTTACACATTTCAAACCCTAATTAAATATTACCTGAGAAGATATATCAACGATAAACTAGAAATTATGAAGACAACACCGCCTTGTTGTAGAAGATTATCACAACATTTGAACACTTTAGAAAATATCAACAGAAAAATGATCTGAGAAGGAAGGAAAAGAAAGGAATGAATACTGGCACAATAGAAAAGAAGACGAGAAGACTGAAAATGAAAATGAGAATTTGGATTATGAAACGACTTTTATAGAAGGGAGGAGAGATGAGAGAGGAGGAGATGAGAGAGGGAAAATGAAAATGAATATTAAAGCGTTTTAATTTTTTTTAATTATGACAATTTAAAATGTGACATATTGTCACGACCTGGATTATGGAATCCGGATTGCAACCAGCGTCGTTGACCTCTCGAAGACGCAGACAAGCCTCATGTTGCATTCATCACATTATATGGTTAATTTTATAAAGAAAAAAAATAAAACTTTTAAACGTATGAAGTATACATAGACTTCATATAGTTATTCATAAATTCATCATATACTAAGCTCAACATAAATGTAAACAACCATTTATCATAAGAATCAACTCGAAACAGAATAAGAATATATCATAAATACGTTTTCCAAACACGACCTTATTACAAAAGCTTCGAAATAAAAGTACGAAAGAAATGCTAGGGACAACATCCACTAGCTTTGTCTAAAACTAAGGATAGACTAAAACTGTAGCCTCCTCGAAATCAAGAGGACCTACCAAATGGTCCGAAGAAATGCTGATGTCCAAATCGTTGCAAGAGTCGTCAATCTGTCCCTTAACCTGCATCTATAAAATAGTAAATAGTAGGGGTTAGCACACCACTTGTACTAAGTATGGGTGTATGCACACATACACATAAGGCTATGCATGATCAAAGAAAGCTCTTCCTAAACAACATGCTATTTCTGGAAAGCCTAGTCACTAGACTTTCCTAAATCGTTAGTTGTGAATTGTGGTATGGATATGATGTATTTCAATAAATACAAAGCACACAACTCATTTTCTATATGATTACAAGACATTAGTATCATCAATATAATATTAGAACAACTCGGGCAAAGATTTGAGATTTTTAATCCTCTTAGGTCGAGAGCTCCTCTTTGTACACTTAGATTATTTTTCAGTCTTTTTCTTGTTGTTGTTGTTGTGTAGTTCAATAATTCTTTTTGGTCCTATGTTTTACTTATAAGTGTAATTATTCATTGTAGTCCCATACCCACAATGAATCGATGTAAGTAATCCAAGGACTAAGGAATGATTTCCCTACATTATAGTGAGTCATTCTTTACACTATATATTCATTACCTTTCATAAGCAATTCTCTATTGATCATGCCATTGATTTCATTACTTTCATGTTTTATATATGTAACGACCTGTTTAGTCGTTTTGAGCAGCAGATTTTATTTCTGGAAAAACTGTGTGAGTCGACGGAACCCACGACGGACCGTCATGGGCACGACGGACCGTCGAGGGGGTCTCGTTCCAAAACACTTAGAATTCTGAAATTTGGGTACTGAAATCGACTCTCTGAACTTCGTGACGACATGGCAGGACGGACCGTCGTGGGCACGACGGACCGTCACAGACTCTTGGTAAAAATCTTGTCTCTGAACTCTGTGACGGAGCAGCAGGACGGACCATCGCAGGCGCGACGGGCCGTCACAGGCGCGACGGGCCGTCACAGGCTGC
>NC_028638.1:14630901-14700690 GCF_001406875.1 Solanum pennellii | reverse complement strand
AGTTCCGGCATGGACTAGCTTTTGTTTATTTTAGCTCATTAGAATACTCTTAGTTTAGTAATTCGTTCATAGATATTCTTGTGGTGATGACTTCCAGATTTTGGGGAATAATAGATGTTGAATTTTAGAAGTTATTGAATTGGTTTTTATTAATGAGTTTAAGTCTTCCGCATTACTTCCTGTTGATATTAAATTGAAATGTTAGGGTTTAGATTGGTTGGTTCGCTCACATAGGAGGGTAAGTGTGGGTGCCAGTCGCGGCTCGGTTTTGGGTCGTGACAATATATCATACATTTCATATACACGAGACTTTGGAATCGTTGATGTAGCATTAAGACATCTCAAGTGAGGGCCCAACATATGGGACCTCAACCCGAGGGCCATCTTTAGCAAACACAGAGTCTGCTTCATTCGTTCATTCGTACTTCATATTATTCATTTCATTCATTCGTAGGCTGATGTAAACACCAGCTATACCTAGGATGAAGTTTAAGACTCTCATCGGGATCATGAAGTGCAATGACCAAGAATGACCTAATGTCATTACTTGAATTTGATTTCACCTCCTGATTGTCTTGCACAAACACCTTCGGTATCATTCATTTCATTATCTTCATACTTTGAGAAACTCCAACCTTAATCGACATAGATCATGTGAGCATCATAAAATTTGGTGTCTTCCCCACATCAAAAAGAGGTGGAGTCACTGGCCATGGTGAAACCAAAACATGCTAGCGTATATAGGGAATTGAACCCTGCTAGAACCCTATGTTGGCTGCATAAGTTCAAAGACTAGGATATATAAGGAGACCCATACCCGCCTAAACTAACAGTCTCATCTCATGAGATTTACACGAACCTCTGCCTTCCCTAAAGAAGGAATCGCGACTCATAGCTAGCCTATCGGTGCTCTAAATAAAGTTCCATTACATTCATCTCACACATCATAGAAGTTGGCTTCTAGCATAAGAGCATCATTGCTCATTAGATTATTTCTCATCTCATCATTAGTATTAAGTGTGAATTGTCCTTACACTTACATATAGAGTATGATTGAGACTTGTCTCTTGATATTCAACACTCTCTTAGGTGAGTACTTTTAGTGACCTTTACTTAGGCTTGGTTGAGACTTGTCTCACCATTCATCTTAGCCTTTTATCATGTTGTCACCATTTTCATTAGCATCATGATTAACATAGTTACTCACCTGATTACGTGAATGTTCATTTCTTATTTATCTTTTTGTGTTGACTCAAGCATTATGGAGGCTTACTTCTAGAATGAGATTTACTTACTCTATTGATGACTGGTCATCCTTACATTACATTGATGAAATGTGAATTTTCCTTAGATATCATCCTTTGGTGTTAATGATACTGGTCTCACACATTCTAACACATTCATACGTGAGTATTCTATTAACATAGTAGCTTAGGTGTAAGTGAGACTTGTATCACTTCCTTTAACACCCCATTATGGTCACTTAGTTACTTTAGACCCATTTACTTATGTTAAAACTCATGTTACTTACTTACTTTGGTGTAGTAGATTCATATCATCGTTTATACATGATGAGCACTTCATTCAATGAGTTTCATGAGTTCATATGTCATTCTTTTTTACCATATTGGGAGTTGTCTCAATGAGTGACATGCCCTTGATTATGGGTTCATTGAATTAGTTTAAAAGTGCTTATATTATCATTTGATACTCTAACTACACAAGATTGGCATACGATTAGTATTGGCTCAACCTTTGAATATTAAACTACATAACCATTTTTTGTTGGCATGTGTCAATTTTACGTGTGTTCATATTTAAATTTAATATGTATGAACCATTAGCCAATCTTTTAATTATTTAACATAATATTATAGCCATTTGCATGCATCACTTTTAGACAATGTATCGTTAGCCATTTTATTGGCATACGATTAGTATTGGCATAAACAATTGGGCATAGATTTCATAGCCATATTTGTTGACATAAGCCAATTTTCATGTTCAAAATGCTTAAGTTTTTATACATTATACATTAGCCAATATTTTAGTTATTTAACATAATATTATATCCAATTCCCTACAACTTGTTTGACAATGTAGTGTTAGTCAATTTATTGGCATAAGATTAGTATTGGCATAAATAATTGGCTATAGATTTCATAACTGTTCTGTTGGCATAAGCAAAAGTTTCATTCAATCATGCTCCATTTGGGGTACTTTATTTATTAGCGAATCTTTCACTTATTTAGAGATAACATTATATCAAATTCCCATTTAAATTTTGAAATATGTTTTTGTTAGTGCCAAACATTCACTCAAATTATGATTTCACAGAGATCCTTTTAGCTAACCTTATAACATAACTTTAGGCATAACATTTTTTTTAAACATCTTGGACAGCATCATATTAGCATTTGATGGATATATCATCTTTATAACGTCATATTGACTGATATTGACTCATTCAACTTAGGGTTTAATAAGTTAATTAAATAAATTAATTAACTAATTACTAAAAAGCCCCTCCTAAATTGACTAAACATAGGAGAATGAAGACTTGACCCAAAATCTGGAATTTTGGTGTTGACTATGGTTTTGGTCAACATTTGGACTTTATTTTAATTAATTAAATCCTTAATTTAATTAATTTAGTGACCTAGGATAAGTACTAAGTACCCCTAAGTCATTGGAACCATAATCAACCCTTTAGGACCATCTTAGGTTAAGTACTAGGATGTTTCTTGAATTGTACTAGGTTAGCATAAGAATTTTCGTTTGACCCCTTTAATTTTATTAATTAAATGTACAATTTAATTATTTAAGTGACCCAGTGTAATTACTAAGGTACCCTTTAGTCGTTATAACCATAATTAATCCTTTGGACCATCCTAGGTTAGGTACTAGGTTGTCTTTTTCTTGTCTTAACCGAAATTTGGAAATAGTTTTGTGATTTCTGTTTTTCCCCTTTAAATTAATTAATTAAGTTTCTAAATTAATTAATTAAGTAACCTAGGGTAATTATTAAAGTATCTTTAAGTCGTTAGGATCTTCACTAACTCTTTGGACCATCTTAGGTTAGGTACTAGGTTGTCCCTTTCTTGTCTTAATCGAAATCTGAAAATTTCCTTTCGGTTTTAGCCCTTTTTAAATTAATTAAATAATTTGATAAATTAATTAATTATGTAACCTAGGGAAATTACTAAAGTACCCCTAAGTTTTTATGACCATAACTAACCTTTTGGACCATCCTAGGTTAGGTACTAGGTTGTCTCTTTAACTAGTAATAGGTTAGTGTCAACCCGGTTTTGGTCCTAGGTTGTCGGGTGCACTAATGTGTATAATTCGATTAGTCCTAGGTAATTTATCTAGTTAGGACAGTTAGTTATGATCTAGAGTTAGTTAGGAAGTTAGGCTCCATATGAAGTGGTCCCTTGTGCACGTTTTTCCCCCTAACTACCCTAATCGAATTTGGTTAGGGTGGTCCCCTCCTTTGGCCGCTTCTTCACATGTCTTGCACATGTGCTTGCACATGTGTTGGTTGTACTTTCCTAACTAACTATTATTTATGGTTCCTTTGGGAATGTTTACTTATTGACCCAAAAACCCTCACTATGTCCTTGGACACTGCTCACTCTACATGATCATTTTAAATGGTTATGTACTTAGGGTACTAGGATTGACACTTGGATTCCTAGTACCTAATGTGTTTGCAATTGATGAATTTCCGAATTTTAGCTCATGGTCTTCATTGCAGGTACATTTCCTGAACAAGCTCATTAATACTTAGGTATATGGGTAACACCCTTTAAGTCAATATTTTCTAATATACCCAATATTTTGCTTATTGGGTATTATATAGAAATTGGTTATTACCCCTTAGCCAATTTTCTATACTATGCCCAACATTTCTCACTATTGAGCATTAGAATGTCTATCTATCACCAATACTCATTCTCAAAGACCTATTGGGATCTTCACTAGATATAAAATCTTTCAGAATGTTACACATATGTTGCCACATATATTCTTTGAAAATTAAAGTCATTTTAGTTTCGTGTTTATCACAAAAGAAATTACATATGTTGCCACAAACAACACCTTTGATCCTTTCCGTCATAATTGACATTTGATCCAACAAAATCAAAATAATCATAAAAAAAAGTTATATTAACAATTAACCAATTGTTTTATACAACTTATCCACAAAAACGTAAAATACAATGATATGATATACATAACCACCTATCTAATCAATGGTTGTAAACACAACATTTCATCGATCTTAGCTTTTTTAGGTCTAGGTATCTTTGGGTCTTCATTGTTACTAACATAGTCATTTCGAGCATTTATAATCCCATAATTCCATAGGAGTGAAGCATATCTCAAGCGAAGTGTGTCAACACTAATTTCACATGATGGTACTTCTAATCCATCACTCAAAAACTCAGTGTATGCAGCAACATAAAGTCCACATTCTCTGCAGGGAACATAATCAATCAGAAAATATAATAACCTCAAATTTCGATAGTTGTAAGACGAAAAAATAATGTGATACCTACAGACTACTGCTTTCTTGTTGAGCAATTCCAGTAACATGTTTGACTTCGAATGGGTGAGATTTGTTCTTTCCTTGGTAACATTTAAGAACTGACCAGTTGGTTCGCTCTTTTTATTCAAAAATCCACTTAACTCAAGGTACTTTGGCAACATTGTAGACAACTTTTTAAGCTCGGATGATAATTTTCTCTTAGACCTACTTGAGGACATGGAATCATACACTTTTATGCATCGTTCCTTCAATGCAGTGACTGGCAAGACCCAATGAAATTCCCATTACTATTTACAGGGACATAAACATCATCTGCCAAGTGTCAAGACATTCCACAAGGTATACCAAACACTTTCATTATGCCAACGATTTTATCCTCATATTCAGTAGCATTGTCAATGCATGTTTAGAAAAACAACTAGTGATGGTATATTGATATTTAGACTGAATCTGTTGCTTTGTCTTCTTATGCAAATAGTAAAATATGACATCCACATACTGCACACATGCATGAAACAAGTGTATCAATACTAAACAATGCATTTAAAAGTGGGCATAGATTTACCTCATCATTCCAGCACTTATTGGGTTGAGACATTACGTAGAACCAGTCCTTATTCCTTGGAAATGCAACTACAAAATCAAGTTGGTCAAAATCAAGTTTTGAGCAATTGGCTAAGTAGTGATCCTCCTTTTCCTCTGCAATTGTGTAATCATTATAAATAATTATTTAGTGGACAACAAGAAGAAATACTAATAATAGTTGAACGACCTTACTTTACTTACTTTTTTGCATGATGCTTGTAAAGACCCTCGTTTATCCATTGTGAGAAGGATGACATTAGTTCAGTTGGACCCTCACCGTCAATGTTAAAACCTTCAAATGGTATTGTCGCTTCACATCACAACTGACAACTTCGACTTTCTTCTCTTTATTTTTCTCTGTCTCTTTCTCCATCTCCTTTGCCTTCATCTTCTTCTCCTTCTCCTTCTCCTTCTCCTGTTTTTCCTTCTTCTGCTCCTTCTCCTTCTCCTCCTCCTCCTCCTCCTTTGCCTTCTTCTCCTTTTCCTTCTCCTTCCCTTTCTCCTTCTACTGTTTTGCCTTCTTCTCCTTCTCCTCCTCCTCCTTCTTTGCCTTCTTCTCCTTCTCCTTCTCCTTCTCCTTCTCCTTCTCCTCCTTTGTCTTCTTTTTCCTTCTCCTTCTTTTCCTGCTTCTGCTTTGCATTCTTCTCCTTCTCCTTCTCCTCTTTTTCCTTTTTCTCCTTTTATTTCTTCTCACTAATACATAAAGTGTTTGGGAAATAAATTTTTTCAACCTCTTACACTTCTTGGATCTTTGCACATCAATATTATGAGACATTTTCTTAAAAATATCAGTGAGTTTTTTAACACGACTAATAAAATAATCATGTTGCTGCTCACATTCTTCGCATAGACAAAAAGAGCATTTCATGTTAGAAGATGAAGTTTTTTGTATCATTCATTTCATCTACAAGGTAAATAAAAAAAGATTGAGATTTACAATTCATTAAAAAATAATGATAGTTGTATGTTGCAACAGATGGATAGTCTGTTGCGATAAATTAACATTATATTGCCACATCTGTACCTGCTGTTGCGACACATAAATTTTCTATTGCAACATATAGATCTTATGTTGCTACATATGAATCATATGTTGACACAAATGTACCGATTGTAGCAACATATGAATCTTATGTGCAGTAGATGTTCAAGATGTTGACCTAAGGTGAGATGTTACAACATATGATAACTATTTGAATATGCACCAACATATCACTAAAATGTGGCAACATATGCTAAATGTTTCAACAAATGAAATATATGTTGGACACCTGAATAACACTATATTTTTAAAATCATATCATCAAAATGGCCACAAAAAGAACAACAACAGTAACAAAAAATGACTTTTCACTGAACGATAAAATACATATACATTTCCTCAAAATGAGGCTGTTTTGGGTTGGTTGATTTTCTTTCAAAAATAATAAATAATACACACCATTAAGTCGATTATTCAATTTTTACATCTACTGAACATTTTATTGTTCATTAATCCAAGGAAAAAACTTTGAAAATTGTAAAATATTTCAAAAAAATAACTTACCCATTTCTAGTCAAACACGATTACAGTTCAGAAAAATGAGAGAGTAACGACTGGAGAGGAATATAATGGAGGACTGGAGAGAAAGAGTAACGAGGGATTTCTGAATTTCCTAAAAAAAAGAAGAACAATGCACCAATAGAGAAGAGAGGTAGAAGAGAGAGAAGGGAGGAAGAAGATGAAAAGATTTTTTTTAAAATGATTTGATTTGAATTATAGAAGTGTGTTTTTTTGTATTTTTATAAAAAATTAAAAAATTTTAAAAATGTTAATTTAGTACCATATTTACTTAATTATATTTTTAAAAAAATTTAACGAGCTATTGTCAATCTGTCATCAAAAACAAAAAAGAGACTTATTTGACACATTTCCCTTAATTTTCTCTTGAGAGTAGGTCAAGTTATGGTGTGGTTTTTTGGACTCTTTTGTGGTCGAGAGGAAGAGAAGCAAGTGAAAGATGAAGAGCAGGGATTCGAAGGTGGTGGCGTGGCAACTGTTGAGACGCACTCTCTCTACACCAAATCCCCCACTCCATTCAATTCTTCCCCTTACCCGTATCCTCCTCCGTTACCATATGCTTCCACAAATACACACACTTCACTCTTTCCTTCTATCTCTCTCCCCTCATCTTACTTGTCAATACACCATTGTCAAACTCCTAGCTTCTCATGGCCACATTCATGACGCCATTTTTCTCTTTCGTTCTACTCGCTCACATCACCCACCGCCCAGACTCTCACTCTACAATTTTCTTATATATAAATCTTTCAAATTTAATTACTCCAATTTTATCTCCTGGTTGTATCAAGACATGATTTCTGCTTCTGTTTCCCCTGTAACTTATACCTTTAATCTTCTCATTCATGGACTCTGTAATTCCGATCGCTTACGAGATGCCCGCCACCTGTTTGATCTTATGCCTCACAAAGGGTGTCACCCCAATCACTTCACTTTTGGGATTTTGATTCGTGGTTATTGCAAATTTGGACTTTCATTACAAGGTTTAAAACTTTTGGATACAATGAAGATGATGAATGTTTGTCCTAATGTCATAATCTACAACACTCTCATAGCAAGTTTCTGCAGGAAAGGCGATGTTGATGAGGCTGAGAGGTTGGTTCAGAGGATGAGGGACGATGGCCTACTTCCTGATGTTGTTACCTTTAATTCTAGGATCTCAGCTCTTTGCAACTCCGGCAAGATTCTTGAAGCTTCCAGAATTTTCAGAGATATGCAAATAGATGAGGTATTCGGATTGCCAAGGCCTAATCTTGTAACTTTCAATTTGATGTTGCAGGGATTTTGTCAGAAAGGGATGCTGGAAGAAGCAAGGACACTGACAGAATCTATGAAGAAAGATGATATTTTCTTCAATGTGCAG
This sequence comes from Solanum pennellii, assembly GCF_001406875.1. Lineage (NCBI taxonomy): Eukaryota > Viridiplantae > Streptophyta > Magnoliopsida > Solanales > Solanaceae > Solanum > Solanum pennellii. Next base: position 14,692,629 of record NC_028638.1, on the reverse strand, counting down.
AGCTACAATATCTGGTTATGTGGACTAGTTAGGAACGGAAAGCTCTTGGAGGCTCAAACAGTTCTGAAAGAAATGCCCCAAAATGGAGTAGATCCCACCATATATTCATATAACATCCTGATTCATGGCCTCTGCAAGCATGGGATGCTTGGTGATGCCAAAATGTTGATGAGCTTAATGATAAATGATGGTATATTCCCAGATACAGTTACCTATAGCACTCTACTCCATGGCTACTGCACAAAAAGTAAAGTGACTGAGGCAAAGAATATTCTGCGTGAGATGATGAAGAGAGGATGCATTCCTAATAAATACACTTGTAATACTCTACTTCATAGCATGTGGAAAGAAGGAAAAGTATCAGAGGCACAACAGTTACTGCAGAAGATGAATGAGAGAGGTTATGCCCTGGATACTGTGAGCTGCAACATCGTGATTCATGGTCTTTGCCAAACTGGAGAGGTGGACAAAGCTCTTGAAATTGTGAGTGAAATGTGGAGTCATGGAAGTATTGCCCTTGGTGATCTTGGAAATTCGCTTATGAGTTTGGTTAACGAAGATGATCATGAGAGGAAATGTCTGCCTGACTTGATCACCTATTCAACCATTATTAACAGTTTATTCAGAGAAGGGAAGCTTGATGAAGCTAAGAAGAAGTTTGTTGAGATGATGAGAAAGAAGTTGTACCCTGATTCAGTTATTTACAATACTATTTTACATCATTTGTGTAAAAGAGGAAAGGTATCATCTGCATTTCAAGTTCTAAAGGACATGGAGACAAAAGATTGTAAAAAGAGCTTACGGACTTATAATTCTTTGATACTCGGATTGGGGGATAAAAATCAAATATTTGAAATGTGTGGCCTGATGGATGAAATGAGAGAAAAAGGAATTTCTCCAAGTGTTTACACTTACAATATCATGATAGGCTGTTTATGTAAATCTGGGAGAACTGAAGAAGCAATTCCTCTTTTGAATGAAATGTTACAGAAAGGAATTATTCCTAATATGCATACATTTGAGTTGCTTATTAAATCATATTGTAGGACTGGTGAGTTCAGACCAGCTCAAGAGGTATTTGATATAGCTTCCACTATATGTGGTCACACTGAAGCACTCTACGCTCTGATGTTCAATGAATTCCTTGCTGGAGATGAAATCGTGGAAGCTAAGCAATTTCTGGAAACTGCAATAGATAAACACTTTGATCTAGGAAGTTTCCTTTACAAAGATCTTATAGACAAGCTGTGTAAGGTGGAGAATTTAGAAGGTGCTCATGATATTCTCATCAAGATGATGCACATAGGATATGGGTTTGATCCTGCATCCTTCATGCCAGTTATTGATGGCTTAATTAAATTGGGACAAAAGAATGTGGCAGATGAACTAACAGAGAGGATGCTAGAGATGGTTTCAGAAGGTAAGGTGGGTAACAAAGCTTATCAAAACTATAGGGAGTTAAATCACATGAAGCGAAGTAAATATGGCGGAGATGGTTGGCAGGCAATTGTTCACAGGTAAGGAGTTTAAGTTCATCTTCTTTATCATATTTTTCCGTTTGATTTGGTGGTCCTCTATTATTTAATACTTAGTTGTTTGTACCTCAAAAAGTGAATACAAGTTTACTAGGTTGCTGCTTTTACCTGGGGTAGTCTCAGATTAGTCAAAAGCGAATGAAGTAATCAACAAAGTCTATTGGAGCTTTAAGGGATAAAAAACTGCTGATGGTAAAAAAGTTTAAAATATATGTAATTAGTCTAGGTGCGTGTAAGTCAGCCCGGACACCTTGGTTATCAAAAACAAATAATCTTATGTAACACTCTTTAGCAGATGATTTAGCAACTTACTAACTAGATTTATTGTCTATTATTGGCTCTCTTAAAGATATAACCAACAAGAGATGAGTCACTCGCTTTAGTATCTACAGTAAAAAACTACTTAACCGATAATTTTCATACCCTAGCTTTTACTGGATCTTAGAGCTTAAGCGCGCTATAAATGAACCCTTAGCAACATTGTGTAAAGTGATTAGGTTGTAGAACTTCTGGATCTATGAGAAATCATTTCATATCTCGAAAATTTGAAGGAAAAAAATATGAATCTTGTGGAAGAAGAATATGAAAAGGAAAAAGTGTCACACTTCTGTTTAATAGGATCATCTATGAGTATGAGTCATCCTTACCTTTTTAGCCTAAACTTGGTAGGGTAAAGCCAACATAGTTTGGAATATGGATCTCGTCATTCTCGTGGCTCATTTTTTGCCTTCCTTCTTCTGTCTTTTCCATTACTTTCCCGTTGAAGTGATAATTTACTGATTATGGAGAACCCTGGTACACAAGCGGTATACAGATGGTGAAAAGCATACAAAAGACGTGGTGCTCTATGAATCTTATTATTTCCATGATTCCATTATGTGATGCCTTGAATAAACTGCCTTTTAATAGAATATTCTTTTAAGTTGTTTCATGAAATTTCTTCATAGTGTTTCATTATATCTCCTGAACTGTCTATCCTGTTTTGACAGAGATGATGGAAGTGCAGCAGCCTTGAAAAATTTGAAGCGGGTGCAGAAAGGGTGGGGTCAAGGAAGTATATAGTGTCTATAAACTCCCAAAAATGGTTTTCTGGATGACTAAGAAACTATTAATTGGATGTTCCTTTCTTCGCGATCATGGATTTTGCGTTCAGGGAATAGGTAGCTAAACATGATCCACTTAAAAGCTATACAATGCGTCCAGTTAAAGGAAGCTTATCTAGTTTCTAATCATAAATGATTATTGGGGCTGACATGGATACAAGCAAATGGAGATCTGTGCCAATACAGGACAATGAATCACTATTTGCAGTTTATAAAGGTTTTCATTGTCACTTTTTTTGCTACTGCTGCATTCCTGGTCTGGCCTTAATATAATATTTTGGACCTGCGTCAGTTTGATTCTTCCTTTTTTAACTAAAACCCCAGAGATTGATTTGATAGAAGATGCATACATGAAAATTCAAATATTTGATTTCTTTTACCAGCTAGATAATATTTTTAGCTACCTGGTGAAAGAACTCAAGTGTTAGCTATCCTTCACCAGCTAGCTAATTTTTGATGTATGGGATCTTCAATTTTGACCGGCCAATTCATTTTGAGAAGCACTAGTAACATCTCTCCGAATTAACTTCTTACGTAGTGATTTTCTCCTCCACATATTTCTTTTTTTCAATATTCTATTCGATCCCTTTGTCCGACACATCACCATCAACATTCATTTTCATACTGCTTTCCTCTTGCTTTCAACTTCATTCACATGATCCTTTCTTAAAACAGCTGACGGAACTGCAGTAGCTGAAACCCCCAAATTGAGTCTAGAAGTCTGAGCCCACATTAATTGTGGAATATTGCTCTTTTGATGACTGGGCCACGTGCTTGTGCTAATCCATTGTAAGTTTTTTATTACTGCTTTTCTATAGTTACGAATATGAAAAACGTATCTCAATTTTCACTGTTTGAAGACTATTTTTGAAGGAAAAAGAATGATGAGGTGATGGTTTTATGTCTCGGTTGTCTCCTCTATAATTCCTTTCCCCTTGTCCTAATAGGTCACCTAACACTGTGTCAAATAAGAAGTTGAGTGCACATGGTTTTCAAAATTTATATGGGTTTTCAATATTCAGATTTCTGAATTATGAAACCCATATAATCTTCATTGAAATGTAGACTTGGACTAGCTGACTGACTTATATAAATAAATTCAAGGAAAGCATAAATTCTTTTAACAATTCCTAAAAAGTTTTGATCCTCTTTAGATTTCTGCTGAACTTAACTGTTCTCCAACAGTTGAGTGAATCCCTGAACTTCAGAAGGTATTTTGAACATCGACATTGGAAAAATATCCTCTGTATGTTTGTTTTACACTCAAGCTACAGTTTCATTTCACTCTCAAACTTGATTGATATTTGCTCTTACAGAAAATTGTTTACTTATGATGAGCGACTAGGTAACTTGTCAAAGTCTACCATTGGAGAACCTATGGAAGAAGCAGAAAAGTGAGAACCCAAACATGGGAGGAAAAATCAGCAGAGTTGGAGAGAGACAGATAGCTAATTTAACATTGTCCCATTGAGTGCACTACTTTTTATGTACAATTATGAACTATGTTACTATGCACTATTGTGAGGCAACATATTGTATTTCCTGTCCAGTCAATACTTCCTCTATCAGTTTCATTGTAGTGACGACTTGGAGAATATTGACCAATTTGTTCGTTAACTGTTAAAAAATTAGCAAAAAGAATTGTTTGCATAGCATCACAATCTTCGTACTGTGTTTGGTGTAGAATAATATGGTTGATGCACCCTCTCCACAAAATTTGCCCAAGGGTGATAATCCAAGTCTCTTTTGTAAGAAAGTATAATGGTTTGAATCTCCTACAAGTTAAATCGTTAATAATTATTTTTATTTGGGAAATAAGATTCTTTGTGTAGTTATGTTGAATCTGTTTAGATGTGAATATTATGTTATAAGTCATAAAGAAATTATACACATATAAGGGTGTCAAATGTGTGTGTTAGGTTGAAATTGGGGATATTAAATGAGGAAATTTCACAAATAGCCATTAAAAGTAACTTAATAAGGCTTCATAGGTATAATTTGTTAATTACGATTCGTAGCTACATGTTATGGGGAGGATAGAAGTGAGCAAGAGAGGGCAGTGGGAGTAGATACATAAATTGTTTTTGTATATTTATCGAATTGTATAGGCTGATAACATAAACAAATCCTTAAACTTGTCGGGTTTTTTCCTTCAAGTACCTCAACTAAGTCATTTTCGTATTGAATCCTTGAATTATCTATAATTTGTTCCTTTTCAACACTGTTGGCTGATGTGATCCAAAACTTTTAACAAATATTTTTTTGTTGATTGTGCGCGTGAGATCCACCTTTCCCACGTGAAAATTACAACCAATCAAACTTCAATCCATTTATACGTCAGCGTCACATATTCGTTTCACAAACCTAAAAATCTAAAGCCCCTTCGTTTCCACCCTCAAAACACTTCTAACCCGAAGTGCATTGGTTCTAGACGAGAAAATTCTAAAAATCGGTCTTCTTTCAGTGACATTTATGCTATTTACAACTAAAATTCTTAGATTTTAAAGTGATTTTGAGTGTTTCGTTAAAGGTATCATCTAGGGGTGTACATAACCGGGTTGGTTTGAGTTTTTCAAGTATCAAATCAAATCATTTGTGTCAGATTTTTTAATTTATAAACCAAAACAAACCAATAAAATTTGAATATTTCAACTTCGGATTTTTCGAATTTTAGGATTTTTTTGGGTTTTTCCGATAAAGTATTAATACAAGCATATATTTACTTGTACTTCAAATATTTCTTTAGTCCTACCATGATGCAACTATCTAAGCTGTTTTTTTAAGAAAATAACACAAAACATGAAATGATTAATGACACTAAAATATCCAACAAAAAAATAATAATGAAATCGCGTAAAACAAATATTGCAAATTAGTTAGTCATAATGAAATTGATCATAATTTAAAAGTACTAAATCATGCTAAATAAGTTTAATGAGTATTAGTTACATGACTAAATATTAAAATAAAGTAAAATTAGATTTTTTCGCAACAAATTTTCGTAAGCGTGAAAAATACACTGCAACCAAAATAAATAAAAGAAGATGTGATTTTATTAATGAATCGTGTGAGTACAATTCTGTTGTTCTCTTGATTGTTCTTTTTTATGTTTCTCCTTGATTCAAGGGCCTTCAGTAGCGTATTTCTCGAATGTTGGATGATGTAGACCTCCTTGAGAAGTATTTGACCTCCAAGAATGTCGGAAAGCGCTTCGTCGTTGCAAGTTGATCTCCGGGAAGAACTCTGTTGATCAATCCTTTGAAGAGCTATGTAGTTGATGTTGTAGCTTATGTAGACCTCCTTCAGATGTATTTGATATCCAAGAACGTCGGGAAGCGCTTCTTCTTTACAAGTTGATCTCTGGGAAGAACTCCGTTGATTACTACTTCGAAGAGCTATGTCGTTGATATTGTAGCTTTATCCAATTGCAGAATGCTTGTTGAAGTGTTTTCTTCCTCCCTTGAATGTCATGTTCATCCCCTATTTATAGTTGTAAGGGGTGGACAAGGTTGCTTGTCCAAAGGATGTCATTTTGACACTTGTCGCATTGTGATTCGTTCTTGCATTTGACTGGGACTACCACCTCATTTGGACACGTGGCATCACCTTGTTGGTCTTAGATGTCTAGTCACTATGACCTCAAGGTGAAATGGACCTTGAACTTGAATTTAATAAAAACGGGCTTATATATTTGTAAAGCCCAAATTAATCATTCAACCCAAATAAACATGGGTTTAATCCCAATTTCGTATGAACTAAATCCAATAAATTTTGTGTGTCTACAGATGCCCCCTACTTCAAGCCTTGTTGAAGTGTAGGTTTGCCAACACTTGGTGACAAGACATGAAGTATTCATGTATGTGTATATTTTTAGACATGTCAACGTGTAGGCTTGTCGAATTTGACGACGAAAGTTGAAGTCCTTATGAAGACATTGTTGAGACTTCAAGAGTATTTCTTGTCATCGCATTCTAACTAGGTCACTACAAATGATTTGTTTGTAGTGATCTCAAAATTTTTTATTTGTTTAAACATTCTTGCTTGACAACCACGTGGACCCTATATATTGATTTCAAGTAGATAGGTCTAGTGAGTAGTAACATTGTGTAATCTTCCTTGCAAGGTGTGAGAAGAACAAGAAGATTGATTGGATCTTGAATCAAATAAAAGGAACATTTGATTTTGTAAGAATCATTCCCTTTGGTTGATTTTGTAAGAATCATTCTTGACATCTCAAGACTTACTGTTTTTCTTTTGAGTGCTAGCAACTTTCATTTAGATGCTAGGAATTGATATGATTTGATTCTTCCAAATTTACCAAAAATTTCCTTGTACAAGAAATAACAATTATTCAAAATAACTTCTATATAAGAATCTCCCATGTACAAAGGATTGATCAAAGAATCATTGGAAAGATAATTTTTCTAACCAAATCAATATAGAACTCTAAATTTGGTGTCTTCTTTTCTCAATCTCGTGCAGTCTCAACAAAATTTCGCTTTCTTAGTGTAAAAATGTTCAAATGACGGTGGCTTGGTTTGAAAGAAACAAGATTCATAGTACTGTGTCCTATCCAAAAATCATCCATAAAAACCTTCCAGATTGTCGGGAATCAATTTTTGAAGTCGGACCCCAAATCTGTCAATTCTTCTCACAACTATACGCGATCTCACCAAAACATCAATTACTTAGTGTAGGAACATTCAAACGATGAGCGGCTTGGTTTTTGAGAAACTTGACTTCGAGGACTACGGCATATCCAAAAATCACAGTTAGAAACCGTTTGGATCGACGAAAATCAATTTTTGAAGTTAGATTGTAAATTTGGACGTTCTTCTCACGGCTATGCGCGATCTCGCCAAAACACCAATTTCTTGGTGTATGAACATTCAAACGATGAGAGACTTGATTCTAGAGAAAATAGACTTTGATTATTATGAGATATCCAATAATCACAGTTAGAAACCTTTTCGAATCGACGGAAATCAATTTCTGAAGTTGGACCCCAAATCTGGACGTTCTTCTCACGGCTATATGCAATCTCACCAAAACATCACTTTATTGGTGTAGGAGAATTCAAATGACGAGACACTTGATTCTGATGAAACTATACTTTTGTTTATACAACATATCCAAAAATCAATGTTAGACTCCTTCCGGATCGACGGGAATCAAATTTTGAAGTTGGCCATCAAATCTGGTAGTTTTCCTCATGGATTTGCGTCTTTTGGATTTTTTTTGTTTCTTTTTCTTGTAGGTAATGGTTTTGGTATTGCATCTTTGTTTTGTATTAAAATTTTTCTTAAATAAGGAGATTGATTTTCAAGATTCAATTTGACCGTACAAAATTTCGTGATATTGGCAACGCTATGTCGAACAGAATTGTTGTGCTGCTACTCATGTTTGTCATGTCATATTGAAGGGTCATGCACTTACTACATGTAATATCAGAAGTATTATCAACCAAGAAAAATTGAAAAGTAGTTGGCACCGTTGACTCCAATTATTATCCTTTTTTGTTTCAGGTTTCCAAAGGAGCATCACCAATCTCGACATCTTATCAAGAAGATGTAAATAACATTCGTAATTGCAAAGGAACACATGATGTATCTACACTTATGATTGTAGTTTTTGCATATTACAATTTAGCGCGACATCTACCTTTTCAAACGAGGATTTCGCAAACAATCATTTAGTGTTTCAGCTTAAACCTTCATCCTAAAGTTGGTTGAGAAAATTGACTTCTTTAGCTTTCATTGGAGACTTGGCGAGATACTACTTGGAGAATTCAGCTTCCTTGCGGCATTGGTGGAATTTACTTGTCACTTCGAAATCAGCTTACAATTTTATCCTTCTCGACTATTCAGCTTGGCGCGTCTGTACTATAAAATTCACAACTCAAAGTAGGAGTATTGAAATTGGGATTTTCTTTTTTCTGATGGAAAAACAACTCAAAAAACTACACTATGTGTAAAAATCATGGCCAAAACCTATACGGATTTTCACAAATATGTCTGCTCAATTTAATTTCGAAATTTGATGGTCTATTTTACAGCTTTGAGCGGTCGTGGTAGAGACTCCATAACTTGGCATAGAAACCTCTTAATCACAAGGCAACTTTTACGTTGCGAGGAAGACTCCAAGAATTGAAATATATGTGAAAATCATGGTCAAAACTTTTGTCAATTTTTATAAATGCGCCTTTAAAGTCAGCTAAGATGTCTTGCTCAACTTTCTCTTTTTCTCATTTATGACACATTTGAACTCATTTGCTAGCTATATGATTTAAAAGATCTAGTGTGATGATCCCGCAATGCCACCAATTTTGTTTACTCATTTGACTGAAATTAGAGTGTCTGAAAATGTTTTTTAGGCCATACACAGTTTATATTCTTGTAGGCCAGAAATAACATGCAGTTTATGCTCATACCTTAAGGAGAGTTGTAACTTGCAGTTTAGGCTCGTATGTTGAGGAGCATTTCAGGGAAGAATTCCATCAATGTAATTGGTCTTCTAACCTTTTGTGATGAATCATTAATGTACTTCACTTTGGAGTTGTATTTCATGCTTTCGCATTGCCGAAGTTGATTCATAATTGATTTTCTGTCAACTTTTGAAAGATGGAGTTTAGAAGTACCTTGATGATTCTGCCTTTTGCGAGCGACCAAAGTCCAAGTGTCATCACCCTCTTCATTGAAGAAGGCATCTACCTTAGATGTGTTTGTTGTTTTCTTCAAGACGGAAACTTCAACTGGTTCAAAGCTCCCAAACTGCAGAATGATGACATCTCCTTCAATTTTTAGCGATGCCACATGATGTAGAACTTCTGAAATCGATTCATAATCTAGTTTGACACTAGCATGGTTTATCTAAGCTGTCTCACCATCGTCAATGATGATCTTTCCCTCTCGTACCAATGTAATGATCTTTTCTTTTAAAGTGAATCATTTTGTGGTGTGATGACCCATGATGTATGAAATTTACAATACATAGGATCATCGACTTTATTGGATTCTTCGGGTCACTTTGACTCTGGGATTACAATGACTTTCTTGGTTAGCAACTCGTCAAGAATCGCAGGAACTTCAGAGTCCGGAAAGAGATACTCTTTTGCTTGTAACTCCTTCAAAGTAGATTGATTTTTCACTTCTCGCATTTTTTGATGTGCTACAATCTCTTTGAACTTTTATCTCCCGGAGGCTTTCATAGAAGTTGTGGTTACCGCCATGGACTCATTAGTTGTGTAGTCTAACGACTTGTTGAATTGTATGTCTTCTTTTTTTGGATCAAATACATGTGATGTATTTCCATGGATTTCAATTCTAAACTCCATGTCATGAGCGCGGGTAGCTAGTTCTTCAAAAGTTCGAGGCTTAATCTCTTGAAGGATATATACAAGGCCCCAATCCATTCCTTGTATACAAATTTTGATTGCAGAGATTTCAGAAAGTTGATCCTTGCAATCTAGGCTCAGCATTCGCCAACGATTGATGTAGTCCACAACGAGTTCATCCTTACCTTGTTTTATGTTTGTCAATTCCATCACACTCACTGTACGACGGAAACTGTAGTAGAAATAATTGAGAAATTGATTTTCTAGTTGTCCCCAACTATCAATTGATTCAGGCTCCAAGTCCATATACCAATTGTCACATACCAAAGCCACACCCTAGAATTTAGGGTCAATCTCGGATTGCAACCGGCGTGCTTGACCTCTCGGAGGTCTTGTACAAGCATTGACATATCGTTCATCACATAAGCATAGTGAAAAGTAGTGCAATTAAAACTTTTCACAGAACATAGCATAATCTTTAAAAACTTTTTCATATAAAATCATAGGAAATACTAAGTCTCAATCTCATCAATCTTAGACACGAAAATACTTGGGACACGGCCCATACACAATACAAAAATTGAAATACTTAGTCTATTAAGATACTTCAAAATAGAAACATAAAAGACATATATGCTCTTGAGTCAAATGAGGGCATACTTCAACTTCTCTTAAACGATGCTACGGTTTAAGTATTTCTTCCCAAATGCTCCTCACCAACCAAAAATTGTAGAGACAGATAAACACATGGATTAATACAACCACATGCACAAAGTATGACATAATGCATAAAAATCATGAAAACAGACATTTATTGGAAGTATGCATCTTTTTATTTAAAAATCATAATATAATCATACGAAAAACATTAATCAACTTAGAAACACATAAGAAAACATTTAAACAAATTAACCCATTTTTAATGTCACTTTATAGTGAACCCATTTCACTGTTAAGGTGAAGTCCCTTTACTGTATAGTTGAAGTGTCTTACCATTTATTTCGACACTTTCTAGCATGTAGTTCCCTCACTAAAAGCTATCCTAAGACTCACTTAAGCAACAAAAAGAGAGACCGCCCATAAAACCTCTATAGGCAGCCTAAATGACTCTCAACATTACTTATAATAACTCACATACACACTCACAAGACATCATACACATCAACATAAGATTCTTCTACCAAAGGTGATTCTAAATTTCACTTGAGTGAGTTGTGAAGCGACCGCCAATACAATCCCTTACACACACACTCAAGAGATCCTATAGACTCCCTAGGATAGAATCATTCTCACTTAATACATTAACACATACATAATATGACATTCTGTTTCCAAAGGATATCAAAAGACCTACTTAAGTAAATCAAGAAGATAACGGTCATGATTAACCTCTTCAAGATTATCTAAGTATTCCTTAAGACTACATAAGGCTTAGATCATGTCCACAACACCAACTATCTTCCCCTAACTAGAGTCATTCTCAAGACTTCCCTAGGTAAGACATGAAGAGATCATCCATTATGCCATCTTCACACTTTAACCAAGGATACCTAAGTCACTTTAGATTAGGTACTCATTCATTTACATGTTTCATAACATATGTCATTAGTTCATTAATAGACATTCATCACATAAAGGACATTCAATTAATGGTCTTAGACAAGATCTAAGGACTCTAACTAACACCTTCAAAGCCTATTCTGCAATGTCTAGACATTATCCCATACCACCACCTAAACTTCATAGAACTTCTCTAATGCTAGTAAGTATCCCACATGATGAGAATAGGCATTAACTGACATAGACCATGATAGCAAGACATGGAATCCAAAATTTCTAACCTACTTCGATGAGGGTGTTCTACTTGCCAATGGTAGAACTAGGACACATCCCATGTAGGCACATGGTTAAGGAGTATGAAGGGCATGCTTTGTAATCTAGTCTCGTTCTTTAACTAGAAATACTTCCCTTACCATACTCACTCGGTGCTAGCCTTTGTTCTCATAGAGTAATTCACATTAAGGTTCATATAAAGGGGTTCTATATCAAGTTCATAACCCATTTAATTTTACCCTACCAAAGAGGTCTTCTAGTGTTACGTCACAATGGCGACAAGAAGCTCATGATTACTTTACTAAGGTTTTATATGAATCCGTTCCAGCTAATCAACCTTAAGTCCATTACTTCTTTACTTGAAGGATACCATTATGGCTTTCTTTCAACATTCATAACCTTACCACTAGGTTCAAGATTTCACATAAAAGACTCTCTTAACATCACTTAAGGTATCTTGTCATTCATATATACAAGACTAAGAGTTTTTAGCATCCAAAGTCAAGACATCACATATTCGAATTCATATATTCATCAAGTAAGGGACACAAGTCAACCAAGACAAGACACGACATACTTCACATTAACACATATTACATGTCATTCTAGATTTACATTGACATAACCATATCCTCTTTAAGTCATACTATAAACTATCATACCATCATCAATGTGACCAATCATTGACTCATATAGTCAATTAGGAATAACCAAGCGTCACCCTAAGACTATATACACAATGTCAAAGTCATAGTCTAACATGATCACCTAAGTAGCATCAATAGAAGAACACATATACTTTCATATGACTTCACATGTAGATAGATATTTTTATGATTCACATAATCAAATACACAAATAGCAGCATTACTTCAAGTAGTTTCTGACAAGGCCATGATCATCATAATACATAAAGTAACATCGATAAGGCCACATCAATTGTAAAGTAAAGCACATAACACCGCCACCATAAGTGCAACATACCAATCACAATATAATTGAAGTCTAAAATATATAAAGATAAGGGAATTAGGGCAGCTTACCACCACTCCATCCTCAACACCTCAATTCGATGCTAAATCATCTAATTCAATACCATAAGACCCTTGCCAATGTCCATGAAAATCAATTCAATGTAAAAACTATCACACTCAATGAAAATAGGTCAATTCAATGTAAATTCATCAATCTAATACAACCTACGTATCAATTGAATACAATTATTACATCATTAGGTAGCCCATAGAAAACTACACCATAATTCATAGATATTAAATCAATATCAAGTAACCCATAACTTAGTCAAAACTAGGGTTCATCAATTACATGGGTTCATAGGTTAATTGAGTTAAAATCATCAATACAATAACAATTTAATTCATATTCAATTCTTAAAAATCATAATGCAAGAACTCATGGTAGATCATAAAATTGGTCAAGTTCAACTTTGAAAACTTTGGAACTTTGAAAGTTGGGCTCCTTGATGAAGAGAGTTTCAAGGATCAAAAAACATACCTAAATGATTTTAATACATCAATTTGATGAATAATATCCACTCAATTCTCCAATCCGAGTTGTTCCTTGACTTTTTGCTTCAATGGAGTCTTTAGGAATTTCTAAGGGATTTTGAGGTTTTGATTTAGAAGAATGAATTCTTCTAAGTGTTAAAGACTTATATACATGTTTAAAATACCTAATTTAACCCTTAATACCCTCCAATACTCTTATTTGGAAGTGGGTGAATTTACAAGTTCACCCCTCACTTGGCAATGAAATGCACGCAGGGACACAGCTCCATCAACGGTTGGCAGTCATGTACGGTTTGTCCACAAACAGACCGTCCTATCCTCCCGTTGTTTGGTTGAGAGACCCCCCTTTGGTATCTCCTCTCCTCATACTAACTTGAAATCGACGAGCCACCACCAACGGGGCGTCGACTGACCCACTGGGCGTCGATTGCCTCCGTGGTTTGGGCTCTCTTGGGCAGTCTTGGCACCAACTTTTGGTCCTTCCTCAAGGACCCGTGGATGGTCCTTGGGGATGTATGCCCGGACATTTCTAACCCAAACATGATCTTATACGAGTTTATCTCCTCTCACATGAATTTCATACAATACAAACATGTAAAACTCAACGAAACATGCTTAGACACACAAGGTCGTTTCAAGGCAAACCTTTTGTTTGACTTCCAATGCACCTAAACTCTTAGACACTGTATCAATACCATATTATAGACCTATTTAGGACCTTATACCATCATGACCAACATGTTAGGCTCTAGATTACCTAAGTCATTTTCACGGTCTTACAATCTCCCCTACTAGGACAACATTCGTCCTCGAATGACACTTGTCACTCTCCGAACACTTCCAAGAATATAAATTCAACTATAAGCTCATAAACATACCATAAAACACATAATAAAGAAGAAAAAATCAATTTCACATTGTCAAGAGATTCACAACACAACAAGAAAACTAGAAGACAATTCTATAACTCATTATGCTACAATACTCACATGCTTCATTCCAAAAAGTAGAAATCATTTTATATTCAATATAATACTTATATACATCAGTTCTAACCATATTACAACAATTTAGACCAAAGAATCAATTAGTCAAATTTCAAAAAATTTAACAGTGAACTGGCAGCACCTTACAGTGAATTCAATAAATTTTGTAAAAAGGCAATTTTTAGGCAATTCATGATAGGAACATGCTAGTATGCAAGGTAACATCATATAAAAACATTTCAAAACATAATCATGGCTTCATAAAACACACAATGCAAGAATTTAATGAAATTCAATTTCAACCAAACTCCTAAACACCCCATGCACATGCAACATGCTTCTAAGACTTTCTATCCCATCTCTACTAACCATACTCCCCCACTTAGAAGGAACTCATATCACTAAAAAGAATGCAAGGACTTACCCTCATCATCATCATCACCATCCCGGTTCTCTCCTCTAGTCCGGAGTGCATATAAATGCCTATTTGTTGGAGCATCATCCTTTGTAACACTACGAGCAACTTGCTTACCCTCTCTTCCTCTAGAAGCAATGATAGGACAATCTCTCACCTTGTGTCCTTCCTTACCACAACTATAAAAACTCCCGGTACCCCTTAGACACTCACCATAATGTCTCTTTCCACAAGTGACACATATAGGTTTAATATTTTGAGAACCATCTACTTTCTCCCATTTCACCTTAGCAATAAGTCCATCTTGAGTTTGAGCCCTGATTTTGAACCTAGGTTGCCCTTGATCACTATAACCACCCCTTTTCAAATTCCAATTAATCCTCCAAAGTTTAGACTCTTCAATTGATTGCGCATATACCATGAGTCTAGCTAGGGTCATATCATCATGTAACATCACAGTACGACATTCCTCCCTCACTAAGTCGGTGACCCCGATCACAAAGCGACTCATTTCATCCCTTGGATTAGAAACAAGAGATGGGGCGTATCTAGATAATAGAGAATTTCAAAGAGTATTCCTCAACAATCATATTGCCTTGATTGAGATTGATAAACTCCTCTACCTTAACTTCCCTCCTTTCACGGGGAAAGTACTTACCAAGAAAAGCTTCCTTAAATTCTTCCCCCTCAATAGGATCCGACTCCTGTGGCCTATTATCCTTCCATTGAGTGTACCATATTTGAGAAACATCCCTCGATCGGTATGAATCCAACTCCGCCTTCTCCCTAGATGTAACCCCCATGGCACTCAACACCTTATACACTCCATCAAGAAACTCTTGGGGATCCTCTCCCACCTTATAGCCAAGAAAGATAGGAGAATTCATCCTCATAAAGTCTCTCAATATAGAGGTCATAGTGCTCTCCAACATTCACCCTAGGCACTATGCTCAAATTCACTTGAGTAGTCACGACTTGGGCTAAAGCAAGCAAAGTCTCTCTAATATCCACTACTAAAAAAATAGTGAATACCGACCTCAAAAGATGTCGGTAATTTTTGACCTCTGGAGCTCAGTATTGTTAAAAATAATAAAACTAGTTGGATTATAGGCAAAATAAGGAGGGAAAAAAATTCCGACCTCAAACGGTCGGTATTTTTCACAGAAAAAATTAATTACAATAAAAATCGACTTCTTGACGTCGGTATTAAATAAAATAAGTGAATAAGAATATTTTATTTTCGGTATTTTTATTTCATCAATATCCAAATACCGACATCATGAGGTCGATATTTTTATTTCACCCAAATACTGACATCATGAAGTCGGTATTTTTATTTAATCCAAATACCGACCTCATGAAGTCGATATTTCTTCTTCATCCAAATATCGACCTAATGAGGTCGATATTTTTACTTTATCTAAATACCGACCTCATGAGATCGGTATTTATATTTCATCTAAATACCCACCTAATAAGGTCGGTATTTTTATTTCATCCATATCCAAATACCAACATATGAGGTTGGTATTTTTATTTCATCCAAATACTGACATCATGAAGTTGGTATTTTCATTTCATCCAAATATCGACCTCATGAAGTCGGTATTTTTTCTTCATTCAAATATCGACCTCATGAGGTCGGTATTTTTACTTCATCTAAATGTCGATCTCATGAGATCGGTATTTATCTTTCATCTAAATACCGAACTAATGAGGTCGGTATAAATACCGACATCATGAGGACGGTATTTTTATTTTATCCAAATACTGACATCATGAAGTCGGCATTTTTATTTCATCCAAATACCGACCCCGTGAAGTCGGTATTTTTTCTTCATCAAAATATCGACCTCATGAGGTCGGTATTTTTATTTCATCTAAATACTGACTTCATGAGATCGATAGTTATCTTTCATCTAAATACTGACCTAATGAGGTCAGTATTTTTATTTCATTCATATCCAAATACCGACATCATTAGGTCGATATTTTTATTTCATCCAAATATTGACTTCATGAAGTCAGTTTTTTTATTTTATCCAAATACCGACCTCATGAAGTTGGTATTTTTTCTTCATCCAAATATCGACCTCATGTGGTCAGTATTTTTACTTCATCTAATACCGACTTTATGAGATCTATATTTATCTTTCATCTAAATACCGACCTAATGAGGTCGGTATTTTTATTTCATCCATATCCAAATATCGACATCATGAAGTCGGTATTTGTATTTCATCCAAATACTGACATCATGAAGTAGGTATATGTATTTCATCCAAATACTGACCTCATGAAGTCGGTATCTTTTCTTCATATAAATATCGACCTCATGAGATCGGTGATGTTATTTTTGTTAAATAACGACCTCATGAGGATGTTTTTGCGTAAACTAAAAAACAAAAAATATTATAATACCGACTTCCAAAAATTGGTAAAATTAAATATCATGCAATTTAATTAGTTTTAGTATAAATATTTATATCGTTCAATTAACTTTAAATAAATCGTACTCTGGATGACAGTTTTATATCAGTTAAAAAATAAACTAACATAATATTCCGACCTCTCGATGTCAATATTATTTATTTAATATGATTCCTTTTATTTTTCTTAAAATTTAATGTGATACCGACCTCATGAGATCGGTATTTTTTTTGTTATAAAATTCATTTTAACAAAAGCGACATCCAGAGGTTGGTTTATTTAAAATATTTCTAATAATCATAACTTTTGTTATTTAGCATAATACTAAAATTTCATTTGAAACATACAATTAATTGTTCAAAAAGTGTAATAATTTTGTATACTTTATCAATAAAAAGTTAGACTTCGTGAAAAAATTAAAAAAAATATGTCTAATCTATATTTAGAGTATGAAATACGTTGATATGAATTAGGATATAATTATACTTATATTTCTAGAGTAATGTACAAAATTCTATTAGTCCGTCATCTAATCGTGAACTTAATATCTCATGTTATGCTGTAGAGGTGAAGAGCTAACATATAATCTATTCGAGTGTGAAATGCGAGATAGTATTATTATATACTTTCGATCTTGAATGTATGTCAAGTGTAGTGATCACTTCCTAATTATGAATGACATGTAAAGGATACTTCATCTGAGTATGAAAGACGTTAATTAACTATATATGAAATATATTATCAATTAAATAAATGTTGATGATCTATTTAAAGAGATTTATATATTAGAATTGATATTGATAAACTTTCGTTCATAGATAAAATTAAATTTATATAATTAGGAGGTGTATAATTTAGATTTATAAAATTAACTTGATGGATAAATTAAAATTATAAATTTAAACTTCTCTCTCTCTCTCTCTCTCTCTCTCTCTCTATATATATATATATATATGTATATATATATATATATATATAACGTGATTACTTGTTATTTTTCTTAAAGTTTAATGTGATACCCGTCTCATGAGGTCGATATTTTTTTTTATTATATCTAATTACTTTTAATAAAAACGACATACAGAGATTGGTTTGTTTAAAGTATTTCTATTAATCATAATTTTTGCTATTTAGCATAATATTAAAATTTCATTTGAAACTTACAATTAATTGTTCAAAAAGTGTATTGTATACTTTTATAAATAACAAGTTAGACTATATGGAATAAATAAAAAATATCTATAATTTATATTTCGAGTATGAAATTATGTTGTTATGAATTAGGCTATAATATAATTATACTTATATTTCTAGAGTAATATACAAATCTATTAGTCCATCATCTAATCGTGAACTTTGAATATGAAATACGACATAGTATTATTATATACTTTCGATCTTGAGCGTATGTCAAGTTTAGTGATCACTTCCTAATTATGATGACATGTAAAGGATACTTCATCTAAGTATGAATTACATTGAATAATTATGTATGAAATACATCATAAATGAAAGAGATATCAATGATCATTTTAAGGCGAGATTAATATATTATATTTGAATTTATATAATTAGGAGGAATATAATTTCAATTTATAAAATTAACTTGATCGACAAATTAAATTTATTAATTAAACTTCTATTGATATATATATATATATATATATATATATATATATATACCGACCTATTTAAATTATTATTTTATTTAAATAATATTGAATTCACGATGTTGGTATTTATTAAATATAGATAATTATTTCAATAAATATCGACATTTTGTGATCGATAAATTAATTATTCTAAAAAATACTAACATCCCGTGATCAGTAAACTAAATACTTCTCTTAAAGAAAAAGGACAATATTAAAATCCTAACTCAAATGTATCTCTCTCATACCCACCCCCTTCACCCGCCTCTCTCTCTTTTCCTCATCTCTTCTCCCCTCGCCCCGCTTTCCTCTTCTCCTCCTCCGAACGGATCACCGGCGAGCAGCAGCCCCGATGACTCCTCTCTCTCCCTCTCGTCTTCCTCTTCTCCTCTTCCCTCGACCCCTGTCTCTTTCCACCTCCTCTCTTCATTCTTCCTCTATCCCCCTCCTGTCTCTTCTCCACAGCAAACTCCGGCGAGGATCAACAGCCAGCCATCGGCGAGCATCCGACAGCAGCACCAGCAGCCACAACTCCGGCATAACCCCAGGCAACCAGCAGCTCCAACCAACGATAGCAAGTCAGCAGCTCGGCTAGAGGGCGATAGGAACAACATCAACTGCTCAAGCTGAGGCTCAAATGCCTGTTATTTCGTACCAAATGGATCTGTGCAGGTTTGTTTTTCCTTTTTATTACTACCTCATAATTTTCTTAATGATGTTCATAAGTTATCAACAGTTTGTTACCCATTTTTTATTATTACCTCATAATTTTTGTATTGATGTTCATCAGTCATTAGGACCACCTAGAGGAAATAGTTTTCTGACTTTGGGAGTTGCTACTTTCTGCTTGCGTTTTTGTATGCACATCTCCCTTAAAAGATTTTTATTTAAGTGCTTGAAGTGTTATTAGAATCTCTAATTGAAAACATATTTCCAATTTTGTTTAGTGAAGTACTTGAAGATATTTTTGTTGTTAATAAATGGTTCTATCATAAAGAAAAAATCATACATCCTCGTGTTTGGGGTGAATTAGTAGGTTGGTGGGAATCCATACTTGAGTTGAGCTATTGATGTTAGTGAATCAAATCGAACTATTTTGAAATAAAAATACAAATGACTTAAGAGTATGACTTAATGCCCTACTTGATCTTCTTGTATGTAACATGTGCGTGTAAGTAAGTTCAAACTCTATTTTTTTAGTGTTAACTTTTTACCTCTTTTCGTGCTAGGCAACTCAGGAAGCTCAACATATAATAAAGTTGATACAACATTATATTGCTTCTTTCATCAAAGTTGGAGATAAGGTTTGGTGATTATGAATCTCTAAAGTTTAAGTACAATTATTTTATATAATGTGTTTGTATCCACCTACTTGATTTGTGTCCATCTTGTATAGACAATTAGCTTTAAATTTAGAAATAATATATTTGTTGAGGATAAGTATCAATACTAGTTGATCCTCTTGATGACTAAATCAATTTTCTTGCAAGATCGGTTTGTGTCCTTCTAGTGTTGACAGTTAGCTTTAAATTTAGATATAATATATTTGTTAAGCATAAGTACCAACACTAGTTGATCCTATTGATGACTAAATAAATTTTCTTGCAAGATCGGTTTGTGTCCATCTAGAGTTGACACTTCGCTTTAAATTTAGATATAATATATTTGTTAAGCATAAGTACCAACACTAGTTGATCCTATTGATGACAAAATCGATTTTCTTGCAAGATTGATTTGTGTTCATCTAGTGTTGACACTTAGCTTTAAATTATAAAAAATATATTTGTTAAGGATAAGTATCAACACTAGTTGATCCTATTGATGACAAAATTAATTTTCTTGCAAGATCGATTTGTGTCCATCTAGTGTTGGTGAATATAGTGTTAGAAGTAATTTAAAACTAAACTAATTAGACTTAGAAAGTTGTTAAGTATTTCAAATAAGTTAATGTGATTTAGTTGGTTAATATAGTGTTTTAGTTAAGTTAAAACTTAACTAATTAGACTCAGAAAGTCATTAAGTTCTCCAAATACTTAATGTGATTTAGTTGGTAATATAGTGTTAGAAGTAAGTTAAACCAAAACTAATTAGCCTTAGAAAGTCTTTAAGTTCTCCAAATACTTAATGTGATTTGATTGGTGAATATACTGTTAGAAGTAAGTTAAAACTTAACTCATTAGACTTAGAAAGTGGTTAAGTTTTCCAAACAAGTAATGTGATTTCGTTGGTGAATAGTGTTAGAAGTAAGTTAAAACTTAACTAATTAGACTTAGAAAGTCTTTAAGGTCTTCAAATAAGTTAATGTGATTTAATTGGTGAATATAGTGTTGGAATTAAGTTAAAACTTAACTAACTAGACTTAGAAAGTCTTTAAGGTCTTCAAATAAGTTAATGTGATTTAATTGGTGAATATAGTGTTGGAATTAAGTTAAAACTTAACTAACTAGACTTAGAAAGTCTTTAAGGTCTTCAAATAAGTTAATGTGATTTAATTGGTGAATATAGTGTTGGAATTAAGTTAAAACTTAACTAACTAGACTTAGAAAGTCTTTAAGGTCTTCAAATAAGTTAATGTGATTTAATTGGTGAATATAGTGTTGGAATTAAGTTAAAACTTAACTAACTAGACTTAGAAAGTCTTTAAGGTCTTCAAATAAGTTAATGTGATTTAATTGGTGAATATAGTGTTGGAATTAAGTTAAAACTTAACTAACTAGACTTAGAAAGTCTTTAAGGTCTTCAAATAAGTTAATGTGATTTAATTGGTGAATATAGTGTTGGAATTAAGTTAAAACTTAACTAACTAGACTTAGAAAGTCTTTAAGGTCTTCAAATAAGTTAATGTGATTTAATTGGTGAATATAGTGTTGGAATTAAGTTAAAACTTAACTAACTAGACTTAGAAAGTCTTTAAGGTCTTCAAATAAGTTAATGTGATTTAATTGGTGAATATAGTGTTGGAATTAAGTTAAAACTTAACTAACTAGACTTAGAAAGTCTTTAAGGTCTTCAAATAAGTTAATGTGATTTAATTGGTGAATATAGTGTTGGAATTAAGTTAAAACTTAACTAACTAGACTTAGAAAGTCTTTAAGGTCTTCAAATAAGTTAATGTGATTTAATTGGTGAATATAGTGTTGGAATTAAGTTAAAACTTAACTAACTAGACTTAGAAAGTCTTTAAGGTCTTCAAATAAGTTAATGTGATTTAATTGGTGAATATAGTGTTGGAATTAAGTTAAAACTTAACTAACTAGACTTAGAAAGTCTTTAAGGTCTTCAAATAAGTTAATGTGATTTAATTGGTGAATATAGTGTTGGAATTAAGTTAAAACTTAACTAACTAGACTTAGAAAGTCTTTAAGGTCTTCAAATAAGTTAATGTGATTTAATTGGTGAATATAGTGTTGGAATTAAGTTAAAACTTAACTAACTAGACTTAGAAAGTCTTTAAGGTCTTCAAATAAGTTAATGTGATTTAATTGGTGAATATAGTGTTGGAATTAAGTTAAAACTTAACTAACTAGACTTAGAAAGTCTTTAAGGTCTTCAAATAAGTTAATGTGATTTAATTGGTGAATATAGTGTTGGAATTAAGTTAAAACTTAACTAACTAGACTTAGAAAGTCTTTAAGGTCTTCAAATAAGTTAATGTGATTTAATTGGTGAATATAGTGTTGGAATTAAGTTAAAACTTAACTAACTAGACTTAGAAAGTCTTTAAGGTCTTCAAATAAGTTAATGTGATTTAATTGGTGAATATAGTGTTGGAATTAAGTTAAAACTTAACTAACTAGACTTAGAAAGTCTTTAAGGTCTTCAAATAAGTTAATGTGATTTAATTGGTGAATATAGTGTTGGAATTAAGTTAAAACTTAACTAACTAGACTTAGAAAGTCTTTAAGGTCTTCAAATAAGTTAATGTGATTTAATTGGTGAATATAGTGTTGGAATTAAGTTAAAACTTAACTAACTAGACTTAGAAAGTCTTTAAGGTCTTCAAATAAGTTAATGTGATTTAATTGGTGAATATAGTGTTGGAATTAAGTTAAAACTTAACTAACTAGACTTAGAAAGTCTTTAAGGTCTTCAAATAAGTTAATGTGATTTAATTGGTGAATATAGTGTTGGAATTAAGTTAAAACTTAACTAACTAGACTTAGAAAGTCTTTAAGGTCTTCAAATAAGTTAATGTGATTTAATTGGTGAATATAGTGTTGGAATTAAGTTAAAACTTAACTATTTAGCCTTAGAAAGTCTTTAAGTTCTTCAAATAAGGTAATGTGATTTAGTTGATGAATATAGGGGTTTAGTTAAGTTAAAACTTAACTAATTAGACTTAGAAAGTTGTTAAGTTTTCCAAACAAGTAAAGTGATTTCGTTGGTGAATAGTGTTAAAAGTAAGTTAAAACTTCACTAATTAGACTTAGAAATATTGTTAAGTTATTCAAATAAGTTAATGTGAATTAGTTGATGAATATAGTGTTTGAATTAAGTTTAAACTTAACTAATTAGACTTAGAAAGTCTTTAAGCTCTCCAAATAAGTTAATTTGATTTAGTTTATGAATAGAGTGTTTTAGTTAAGTTAAAACTTAACTAAGTAGCCTTAGAAAGACTTTAAGTTCTCCAAAAACTTAATGTGATTTAGTTAGCCAATATAGTTTTAGAAGTAAGTTAAAACTTAACTAATTAGACTTAGAAAGTTGTTATGTTTTCCAAATAAGTAATGTGATTTCGTTGGTAAATATAGTGTTTGGAATAAAGTTAAAACTTAACTAATTAGACTTAGAAAGTCTGTTTGTTCTCCAAATACTTAATGTGTTTTAGTTGGTGAATATAGCGTTAGAAGTAAGTTAAAACTTAACTAATTAGACTTAGAAAGTCTGTTTGTTCTCCAAATACTTAATGTGTTTTAGTTGGTGAATATAGCGTTAGAAGTAAGTTAAAACTTAACTAATTAGACTTAGAAAGTCTGTTTGTTCTCCAAATACTTAATGTGTTTTAGTTGGTGAATATAGCGTTAGAAGTAAGTTAAAACTTAACTAATTAGACTTAGAAAGTCTGTTTGTTCTCCAAATACTTAATGTGTTTTAGTTGGTGAATATAGCGTTAGAAGTAAGTTAAAACTTAACTAATTAGACTTAGAAAGTCTGTTTGTTCTCCAAATACTTAATGTGTTTTAGTTGGTGAATATAGCGTTAGAAGTAAGTTAAAACTTAACTAATTAGACTTAGAAAGTCTGTTTGTTCTCCAAATACTTAATGTGTTTTAGTTGGTGAATATAGCGTTAGAAGTAAGTTAAAACTTAACTAATTAGACTTAGAAAGTCTGTTTGTTCTCCAAATACTTAATGTGTTTTAGTTGGTGAATATAGCGTTAGAAGTAAGTTAAAACTTAACTAATTAGACTTAGAAAGTCTGTTTGTTCTCCAAATACTTAATGTGTTTTAGTTGGTGAATATAGCGTTAGAAGTAAGTTAAAACTTAACTAATTAGACTTAGAAAGTCTGTTTGTTCTCCAAATACTTAATGTGTTTTAGTTGGTGAATATAGCGTTAGAAGTAAGTTAAAACTTAACTAATTAGACTTAGAAAGTCTGTTTGTTCTCCAAATACTTAATGTGTTTTAGTTGGTGAATATAGCGTTAGAAGTAAGTTAAAACTTAACTAATTAGACTTAGAAAGTCTGTTTGTTCTCCAAATACTTAATGTGTTTTAGTTGGTGAATATAGCGTTAGAAGTAAGTTAAAACTTAACTAATTAGACTTAGAAAGTCTGTTTGTTCTCCAAATACTTAATGTGTTTTAGTTGGTGAATATAGCGTTAGAAGTAAGTTAAAACTTAACTAATTAGACTTAGAAAGTCTGTTTGTTCTCCAAATACTTAATGTGTTTTAGTTGGTGAATATAGCGTTAGAAGTAAGTTAAAACTTAACTAATTAGACTTAGAAAGTCTGTTTGTTCTCCAAATACTTAATGTGTTTTAGTTGGTGAATATAGCGTTAGAAGTAAGTTAAAACTTAACTAATTAGACTTAGAAAGTCTGTTTGTTCTCCAAATACTTAATGTGTTTTAGTTGGTGAATATAGCGTTAGAAGTAAGTTAAAACTTAACTAATTAGACTTAGAAAGTCTGTTTGTTCTCCAAATACTTAATGTGTTTTAGTTGGTGAATATAGCGTTAGAAGTAAGTTAAAACTTAACTAATTAGACTTAGAAAGTCTGTTTGTTCTCCAAATACTTAATGTGTTTTAGTTGGTGAATATAGCGTTAGAAGTAAGTTAAAACTTAACTAATTAGACTTAGAAAGTCTGTTTGTTCTCCAAATACTTAATGTGTTTTAGTTGGTGAATATAGCGTTAGAAGTAAGTTAAAACTTAACTAATTAGACTTAGAAAGTCTGTTTGTTCTCCAAATACTTAATGTGTTTTAGTTGGTGAATATAGCGTTAGAAGTAAGTTAAAACTTAACTAATTAGACTTAGAAAGTCTGTTTGTTCTCCAAATACTTAATGTGTTTTAGTTGGTGAATATAGCGTTAGAAGTAAGTTAAAACTTAACTAATTAGACTTAGAAAGTCTGTTTGTTCTCCAAATACTTAATGTGTTTTAGTTGGTGAATATAGCGTTAGAAGTAAGTTAAAACTTAACTAATTAGACTTAGAAAGTTGTTATGTTTTCCAAATAAGTAATGTGATTTCGTTGGTAAATATAGTGTTTGGAATAAAGTTAAAACTTAACTAATTAGACTTAGAAAGTCTGTTTGTTCTCCAAATACTTAATGTGATTTAGTTGGTGAATATAGTGTTAGAAGTAAGTTAAAACTTACCTAATTAGACTTATAAAGTTGTTAAGTTTTCCAAATAAGTAATGTGATTTCGTTGGTGAATATAGTGCTTTAGTTAAGTTAAAACTTAAATAATTAGACTTAGAAAGTCATTAAGTTCTCCAAATACTTAATATGATTTAGTTGGTCAATATAGTGTTAGAAGTAAGTTAAACCTAAACTAATTAGCCTTAGAAAGTCTTTAAGTTCTCCAAATGCTTAAGTGATTTAGTTGGTGAATATAGTGTTAAAAGTAAGTTAAAACTTAACTCATTAGACTTAGAAAGTTTGTAAGTTTTCCAAACAAGTAATGTTATTTCGTTGGTGAATAGTGTTAGAAGTAAGTTAAAACTTGACTAATTAGACTTAGAAAGTCTTTAAGTTCTCCAAATACTTAATGTGATTTAGTTGATGAATATAGTGTTAGAAGTAAGTTAAAACTTAAGTAATTAGTCTTAGAAAGTTGTTAAGTTTTCCAAACAAGTAATGTGATTTCGTTGGTTAATAGTGTTAGAAGTAAGTTAAACCTTAACTAATTACCCTTAGAAAAATTGTTAAGTTCTTCAAATAAGTTAATGTGATTTAATTGGAAAATAAAGTGTTTGAATTAAGTTAAAACTTAACTAATTAGACTTAGAAAGTCTTTAAGTTCTTCAAATAAGTTAATATGATTTAGTTGATGAATATAGTGTTTTAGTTAAGTTAAAACTTTACTAATTAGACTTAGAAAGTTGTTAAGTTTTCCAAACAAGTAATGTTATTTCGGTTGTGAATAGTGTTAGAAGTGAGTTAAAACTTAATTAATTAGACTTTGAAAATTTGTTAAGTTATTCAAATAAGTTAATGTGATTTAGTTGGTGAATATAGTGTTTAAATTAAGTTATAACTTAACTAATTAGACTTAGAAAGTCTTTAAGTTCTCCAAATAAGTTAATTTGATTTAGTTGATGATTATAGTGTTTTAGTTAAGTTAAAATTTAATTAATTAGACTTGGAAAGTCTTTAAGTTCTCCAAATACTTAATGTTATTTAGTGGGTGAATGTAGTGTTAAAAGTAAGTTAAAACTTAACTAATTAGACTTAGAAAGTTGTTATGTTTTCCAAATAAGTAATGTGATTTTGTTGGTGATATAGTGTTTGTAAGTAAGTTAAAAATTAAGTAATTAGACTTAGAAAGTCTTTAAGTTCTCCAAATACTTAATGTGATTTAGTTGGTGAATATAGTGTTAGAAGTAAGTTAAAACTTACCTAATTAGACTTAGAAAGTTGTTAAGTTTTCCATATAAGCAATGTGATTTCGTTGGTGAATATAGTGTTTGGAAGTAAGTTAAAACTTAACTAATTATACTTACAAAGTATTTAAGTTCTCCAAATACTTAATGTGATTTAGTTGGTCAATATAGTGTTAGAAGTAAGTCAAACCTAAACTAATTAGCCTTAGAAAATCTTTAAGTTCTCCAAATATTTTATGTGATTTAGTTGGTCAATATAGTGTTAGAAGTAAGTAAAAACTTAACTAATTAGACTTAGACAGTTGTTAAGTTTTCCAAACAAGTAATGTGATTTCGTTGGTGAATAGTGTTAGAAGTAAGTTAAAACTTAACTAATTAGACTTAGAAAAATTGTTAAGTTCTTCAAATAAGTTAATGTGATTTAGTTGGTGAATATAGTGTTTGAATTAAGTCATTTTTCATTTCAGAAATATTATGTCTGGGCTCCCGATCATGAGGAAGAAGTTCAAGCAAACTTTAAGGTTAAAGATTCAAAGTTGCTGCCTAGCACATTTAGTGAATGTCGAAAAAATAATAGAATTCCTTACTTTATGGTACCAACTCGATGGGATCTATTAATGGAACATTGGGATATTGATGAAAACTTTATAAAGAGGAGTGTGATTGGGAAGATGGCTCGCGCATCAGAAAAGTCTCTTTGCACATCGGTGGAGCTATTAGCCTAATTTCTAGGAAGGAAAGAATGGTAAACTTTACTAATTTTGTAAAATATTTGTTTTTATTTTCTGATAAGTAGTTTTTGTAGATGAAATTATACTTGTTTTATTTGCAGGAAAAAGAGTTGGGTAGGTCGGTAGCTGTAGAAGAGATGTTCAAGGTTACTCACGTCAAGAAGAGTACGAATCCCGAAGAAGAAGAAAGATGGATTGAGCCACGTGCAAAAGAGACATATGTAAGAACTCTATTCAAGTTAATCTTTTTTTCTCTTTCTTGTATATATTACATTCTTATTTGTAGAGTTCTTTGTTTAAAATACATGATAGGTTTATACGAATGTCTCAGGAATACCGTAGTACTCTACCTCTTGAGAGACGGAATAGATCATTTACACAAGAAGAAAGTGAGAATCGTGAAATATTCTTCCTCCATGTCCCGCAAGTAGTGATGATGGAGCTAATCAGGAGGGTGATGAGAATGATAAGGGTGATAAAGAGAGTATCGGTGATAATGAATAGTTGTATTGGTTTGACATTTTAGACTTCTATATTTTTGGATTGTCTGATCATATTTTAGTTTAATTTGAAGTTGGATGAAGTTTATTTTGAAATAGTTTAATGTATATTTTGAAAATACTGTGTTGTTTTGGTTGGATGATGTTTATTTTAAAATAGCTCATTTGGAATTCTTTGAGTTGGATGAAGTTTATTTTGAAATAGCTTATTTGAAATTATTTGGGTTATTTTTATATAAATATACAGGCGGGATACTCAAATTGCAGCTCAATGCTGCCAGATTTGTAGCAGAAATACCGACCTCCGGAAGTCGAAATCTAAAAAATAAGAAATAGGAATACCGACCTGCTGAGGTTAGAAACTAAAAAATAAGAAATAAAAATACCGACCTCCGAGGATCGGAATCTAAATAATAAGAAATAGAAATACCGACCTCCGGAGGTCAGAATCTCAAAAATAAGAAATACAAATACCGACCTCTGGAGGTCGAAATCTCAAAAATAAGAAATAAAAATACCGACCTCCGAAGATCAGAATCTAAAAATAGGAAATATAAATACCGACCTCCGGAAGTCGGAATCTAAAGAATAAGAAATAGAAATACCGATCTCCGGAGGTCGGAATCTAAAAAATAAGAAATAGAAATACCGACCTCCAGAGGTCGAAATTAAAAAAATAAGAAATGAAAATTCCGACCTCCAGAGGTCAGAATCTAAAAAATAGGAAATAAAAATACCGACTTTTGGAGGTCGGTATTCTAAAATTTGATAATTAAAAAGTTTGACCTCCAGAAGATAGAAACAATAAAAATAAACAAATAAACAAATATATTAAACTAACCTCCGGAAGTCAAAAAATAAAATAAAAATTTTTACCGACATAAATTAAAACTGACCTACTCTAGTTAGTAAATACTGACCTCCAAAGGTCGGAATTGAATAGCGACCAAGCTTTTTCTGGCTTAACATGGAAAGTCGATATTTGATCGGTATTTCAAGAATACTGACCTCTGGAGGTCGGTATTTCTAGGTCGGTATTCACTATATTTTTAGTAGTGATCCCTATTGCTCAACTCCGTGGCATTATTATCTCCTTCCACAATAGGAACTTGATCACCTTCGGCAGGCACTTGAGCATCTTGGACTCCTTTCCGATCTTGAGGAACTTGCTCAACTTGCTCAACTTGAGGAGGAATCTCCTCATGCACATCATTCTCCTCAATTCTCCTAGTCGGTGTCCTCCTCGTATTCATCTTCCTAGAAACACAAGGAAAATCATAAGAAAAGAGTACTTATAAATTTTTACTCTACGACACGAAATAGGAGTAGAAATGAATGGAAACTCTATCGTCTTATAGACTCTCGCCCATAGATGTGTCGCGACTCACACAGATGATCGAGACTCTACTAGACGTGACGTGGTGAGACTTTTCGATTCCTAAAACTACTTTCACATCCTATGCTCTGATACAAAGCTTATCACATCCCGAAACCACACCTTAGGAATTAGAGTCAATTTCGGATTGCAACCGGCCTACTTGACCTCTCGGAGGTCTTGTACAAGCCCTTACATATCGTTCATCGCATAAACAAAGTGAAAAGTAGTGCAGAATTAAAACATTTCACAAAAAATATCATAGTCTTTAAAAACTCTTTCATATAAAATCATAGAAAATACTAAGTCTCAATCTCATCAATCTTAGACATGAAAATACTTGGGACACGGCCCATACACAATATGAAAATAGAAATACTTCGTCTATTACAATACTTCAAAATAGAAACATAAAAGACATATATGCCCTATAGTCAAATGAGGGCATACTTCAACTTCTCTTAAACGATGCTATGGTCTAAGTCTTTCTTCCCAAATTCTCCTCACCTGCAAACAACTGTAGAGACAGATAAACGCATAGATTAATACAATCACATGTACAAAGTATGACATAATGCATAAAAATCATGAAAACTGACATTTATTGGAAGTATGCATTTTTTTATATAAAAATCATAATGTAATCATAAGAACAACATTTATCAACTTAAAAACACATAAGAAAATATCTAAACCGATTAACCCATTTTTAAAGTCACTTTACAGTGAACTCATTTCACTGTTACAGTGAAGCCCCTTCACTGTACAGTGAAGTGTCTTACCATTTATTTAGACACTTTCTAGCATTTAATTCCCTCACTAAAAGCTATCCTAAGACTCACTTAAGCAACACAAAGAAAGACCGCCCATACAACCTCTATAGGCATGCCTAAATAACCCTCAAGACTACTTATATTAAGTCACATACACACACACAAGACATCATACACATCAATGTGAGATTCATCTACAAAAGGTGATTCTAAGTCTCACTTGAGTGAGTTATGAAGCGACCACCCATACAATCTCTTACACACACTCAAGAGATCCTATAGACTCCCTAGGATA
The DNA here is from genome assembly GCF_001406875.1 of Solanum pennellii. Taxonomy (NCBI): domain Eukaryota; kingdom Viridiplantae; phylum Streptophyta; class Magnoliopsida; order Solanales; family Solanaceae; genus Solanum; species Solanum pennellii. Next base: position 14,662,086 of record NC_028638.1, on the reverse strand, counting down.
GAATCATTTTCACTTAATACATTAACACATACATAATATGACTTTCTGTTTCCAAGGGCTATCAAAAGACCTACTTAAGTAAATCAAGAAGATAACGTCCATGATTGACCTCTTCAAGATTACCTAAGTAATTCTTAAGACTACCTAAGGCTTAGATCATGTCCACAACACCAACTATCTTCCCTAACTAGATTCATTCTCAAGACTTACCTAGGTAAGACATGAAGAGATCATCCCTTATGCCCTTTTCACGCTTTAACTAAGGAAACCTTAAGTCACTTTAGATTAGGTACTCATTCGTTTACATGCTTCATAACATACAACATTAGTTCATTAAGAGACATTCATCACATATAGGACATTCAAGTAATGGTCCTGGACAAGACTCTAACTAACACCTTCAAAGAACTTCTCTAGCTATTGTGCAATGTCTAGTTAGCGTCCCATACCACAATCTAAACTTCATAAAACTCCTATAATGCTAGTAAGCATCCCACATGATGAGAATAGGCATTAACCGATATATACCATGATAGCAAGACATGGAATCCGAAGTTCTAACCTAATCTGATGAGGGTGTCCTACTTGCCAATGGTAGAACTAGGACACATCCCATGTAGGCGCATGGTTAAGGAATATGAAGGGCATGCTTTGTATTCTAGTCTCGTTCTTTAACTAGAACTACTTCCCTTACCATACTCACTCGGTGCTAGCCTTCGTTCTCATAGAGTAATTCACATTAAGGTTTATATAAAGAGGTTCCATATCAAGTTCATAACCCATTTATATTTACCCTACCAAAGAGGTATTCTAGGGTTACTTCACAATGGCGACAAGAAGCTCATGATGACTTTCCTAAGGTTTGATATGACGTCGTTCCATCGAATTAACCATAAGTCCATTATTCCTTTACTTGAAGGATACCATTATGGCTTTCTACTTCAACATTCATAACCTTACCACTAGGTTCAAGGTTTCACATAAAAGACTCTCTTAACATCATTTAAGGTCTCTTGTCATTCATACATACAAGACTAAGAGGCTTTAGCATACTAAGTCAAGACATCACATATTCACATTCATATATGCATCAAGTAAGGGACACAAGTCAACCAAGACAAGACACCACATACTTCACATCAACGCATATTACATGTCATTCTAGAAACATATAGACATAAACCATATCCTCTTTAAGTCATCCTATACAGTATCATACCATCATCAATGTGACTAATCATTGACTCATATAGTCAAATAGGAATAACCAAGCATCACCCTAAGACTATACGCACAATGTCAAAGTCATTGTGTAACATGATCACCTAAGTAGCATCAATAGAAGAACACATATACTTTCATATGACTTCACATGTAGATATATATTTTCATGCTTCACATAATCAACTACACAAATAGCCACATTACTTCAAGTAGTTGCCGACAAGGTCATGATCATCATAATACATAAAGTAACCCCGACAAGGTCATATCAATTGTAAGTAAAGCACATAACACCACCACCATAAGTGTACCATACCAATCATAATAGAATTGAATTCTAAAATAAATAAAAATAAGGGAATTAGGGCAGCGTACCACCACTCCATCCTCAACACCTCAATTCGATGCTAAATCATCTAATTCAATACCATAAAGCCCTTACAAATGGCCAAGAACATCAATTCAATGTAAAAACTATCAGACTCAATGAAAATAGGTCAATTCAATGTAAATTCATCAGTCTAATACAACCTATATATCAATTGAATACAATTATTACATCATGAGATAGACCATAGAAAACTACACCATAATTCATAGATATTAGATCAATATCAAGTAACTCATAACTTAGTTAAAACTAGGGTTCATCAATTACATGGGTTCATAGGTTGATTGAGTTAAAATCATCAATACAATAATAATTTAATTCATATTCAATGCTTAAAAATCATTAATGCAAGAACGCATGGTAGATCATAAAATTGGTCAAGTTCAACTTTGAAAACTTTGGAAAACATCTTTGAAAGTTGGGCTCCTTGATGAAGAATGTATCAGGGACACAACACCATCGACGTTGGCAATCGACGAACCATTTGTCCACAAACAGACCGTCCTCTCCTCCCGTCGTTTGGTTCAGAGACCCACCTTTGTTCTCTCCTTTACCCAAAATAACACCCAATCGACGAGCCACCACCAATGGAGCATCGACTTACCCACTAAGCGTCGATTGCCTCCGTGGTTTGGGTTGTCTTTGGCAGTCTTGACACCAACTTTGGGTCCTTCCTCAAGGACCCTTGGATGGTCCTTGGGGATGTTTTCCCAGACTTTCCAAACCCAAACATTATCTTATATGATTTTAGAACCTGTCACATGAATTTCATCCAAAATGAACACGTAAAACTCAACGAAACATGCTTAGACACACAAGGTCGTTTCAAGGCAAACATTTCAAACGTCTTGGTCGTCCCTTGACGTTTGACTTCCAATGCACCTAAACTCTTAGAAACTGCCTCAATACCATATTATAGACATTTTAGGACCTTAGACCATCATGATCAAAATGTTAGTCTCTAGTTTACCTAAGTCATTTTCGAGGTCTTACACCAATCAAAGGTGTTTTCTTTTAAAAAACGGACAAACTACTTAACAAGAAGATCATCATGTGTACCGGAACTGCTACAAGTCTCGACAAAATGGGAAATATGTTGCCTTGGATTTCCCCTTCCATCAAATTGCTGCAATTATGGTGGTTGATATCCATTTGGCATAAGTAAACCCTCAATTCACTTAGAATATGACTTTGACTATCCTAAGGAACTTTGTGACAGACCACCATATTGAGCTTTAATTGTGTTTGTGATCATACATTGTAGTTGTTGAACTGTTAAAGTGGCAATTGAAGCAGACTGTTTTATGATTTGAGAGTCAAATTACTTGTTTAGAGAATCAATATCAACTTTTTCTTGAGTTTTTAGATTGTGATGTGACTCTCTACAGTTGTAGAGATCTAACTTGCTCATAAGTTGCACAATTTGAAAATTTTTGTCATCAATAGACTTCTTCAAGGCTTCAATGGTTTGCTCTATCATTGCAAACTTCTCGTCCATATCAGCTGCGTCAACCAAAAAGGAGTTAGCCTTTGTTGAAATTGAAGAATCTTTGAAATTTTAGATTCGCCAAAGTTGAAGCCAGAGTGAGAAAGTTCATCAAACAATTTTGATGCAATGTTGCTCCCGGGGATTGCAGTTGTCGGTGTCATTCGAGACTTGGTCTTTCTTCGCATCTCCAAAGAGGTGAAATATTCAGATTCATTCAAGACGCTTGTCTTGAACTTGCGCCGAGTGATTGGATCAACATCACTAAAATCAACAAATGTGGCAACACTAGAGTCCTTGCATGAAATATGATTGAACTTTTTTAAGGGCATTGCAGAGTTGAAATAGTTGTTTTTTTTTTAGGAGGAAGAGATGAAGAGCAAAATTGGTCCTACTAGGCGTGCCAAATTTTTTCGCAACAAATTTTCGTAAGCGCGAAAAATCCACTGCAACCAAAATAAATAAAAGAAAAATGTGATTTTATTAATGAATCGTGTGAGTACAATTCTGTTGTTCTCTTGATTCTTCTCTCTTATGTTTCTCCGTGATTCGAGGGCCTTCAATAGCGTATTTTTCGAATGTAGGATGATGTAGACCTCCTTGAGATGTATTTGATCTCCAGGAATGTCGGAAAGCGCTTCGTCGTTGCAAGTTGATCTCCGGGAAGAACTCTGTTGATCAATTCTTTGAAGAGCTATGTAGTTGATGTTGTAGCTTATGTAAACCTCCTTGAGATGTATTTGATCTCCGAGAACGTCGGGAAGCGCTTCATCGTTGCAAACTGTTCTCTCGAAAGAACCCTGTTGATCACTCCTTCAAAGAGCTATGTCATTGATGTTGTAGCTTTCTCCAATTGCAGAATGCTTGTTGAAGTGTTTTCTTCCTCCCTTGAATGTCATGTCCATCCCCTATTTATATTTGTAAGGAGTGGAGAAGGTTGCTTGTGATTGGTCAAAGGATGTCATTTTGACACTTGAGGCATTGTGATTCATTCTTGCATTTGACTGGGACTACCACCTCATTTGGACACGTGGCGTCACCTTGTTGGTCTTAGATGCCTAGTCACTATGACATGTGGCATGAGTTTGGGCTTCAAGGTGAAATGGACCTTGGACTTGAATTTAATAAAAATGGGCTTACATATTTGTAGAGCCCAAGTTAACCATTCAACCCAAATAAACATGGATTTAACCCAAATTTTGTATGAATTAAATCTAATAAAATTTCTGTGTCTACAAGATTATGTATTTTAATTGTGTAAACCTATGTAAAACCAAAAAATAAATATTCAATATTATTGTCATTCTTAGTGTTGAATTGATTTTCTCCTTTTGCATTACTATTAATTTGATTTTGATTTAAATTTTATTATAATTATCAAAATGTATGGACTATAATCTTTATTGGATCATTAAAAATTCTAACTTTCGAACAAAAAATTAAATATATTAAAAGATAAAACTATGAAAAAGTATAACAAATATTTAAAAATATATTAAAGTAAATATTTTTACATATAGAATAAAACTTTTAATATTATATATATAATGTCGGGTTGGTTTGGTCTCGGATTGTTTTTTTTGTTGAAACCAAATCAACACAAATATAACCGGGTTTTTTTTCAACACCAAACCAAGTCAAATCAAACCACTAGTCAGGTTTTTTTTGGTTTGACTCGATTTGCGATTTGATTTGATTTTCGGTTCAATTTTGTACACCCCTAGTATCATCAAAGATTGAAGATAATTTTAAAGTTCAATCACGATTTTGGAGTTTAATCTAGTGAGTAAGTTCATTCCCTAATTTCTATATCATTTTTATTGTTGAAGAAGAAGAAATCGTTGAACAAGATAACTAAGACATTGGAACTTGATAATTAAGAAAAAAATCAATGAAGAAGAGAGATATTCTGATGAGTAGCTCCAACTTAATGATGAAGAGAAAAAAACAGGAAAAATAATAGAAAAAGGGATAAATTACGGTTACAAGGGGAAGAAGATCGTTGGTGGTGGTTCATGGATTTACATCAGCACCTTCAAAACATCTTCACGCGCTCAAGTGACATGATATCACATTTTGTGCCACATCAGCCAACAATATTTAAAAGGAACAAATTATGAATGGTTCAAAGATTTAATAGGAATATGCCTGAGGAAAAAAACCTAACAAGTTTAGGAACTGTTTATGAGTTCCACCAATTGTATATGTATACCAGAGATAATCATATATATCTAAATGATATACATATGTATTTCTAAATTTGGTGAGTAAGATTGAAAAAGAGAAGAGAGACGGCTATCGAGATTAGAAGAGGAGGCGAGAGGCGAAACAGAATGGAGAGAGGGGAATGGGAGGATGACCAAGAGGAACCTCGTGTGCCTATGACTAAGACACTTTTGATGTGAGGACAAGAAAAAGATTCCTCAGAAAGTTGAACAATATTTCTTTGCGAGTATATGAATCTTGCGAATCAGCTCCTACAAGTTTCAGTTCCCCGCAAGCAATTGATGGAGCGGGTGATGGGTGTTTATCGGTAAAATCATATGGCTATTGCATTGCATATCATCATATTGCATTATCTTGCACCTTATCTTATCTTATTATCTTAATTTGATGGTATTGTATTTTTTCATCGGATGATTCTGGTTAGCTATCTTCTCCCCGTTGTTCATGAGATAGTAGATTTGAGGAATAAGTTTTAGCTAAGATATGTATATTTTGTGCTTATTATGAGATAATTGTCTTACTCTTGCTTGGTTGGTCTATGATGCCTAATAAGTATATGTGTTCTCATGCGCATACTATACTTCTCACAGTTTGATGCAGATTCTAGTGCTATCCTCCCAATTAATTCTTTGCCCGAGGTTGTGCCTTCCGAAAGTCTTGATGAGCTACTAGGTTTTCAGAGTGATGTCTGACTTTCTCAATTACCTGTCATTTACCATTTTAGACAATATTGTAGCTTTTGAAACAAATGTACTCGATCTTAGTTGATTTTGTATTTGTGATACTCAGTCTTAGGTGTATTTTGTTACTTTTCACTTGGTCGGAAAAAAAAATGTGCAACCAATCACATAGTGTTTATAACTTTCGATAGTCGTAAAAATAAATTTATATAAAATAACTTGTAAAAAAGTGTAACCGATCAATTTATCTTCTTCTTTTTTTGCGATTACCCGTAAATATTTATTAATAAAAAATACCCTTAAAAAATTTCAACTTCCAATATATAAATTATATAATGTATAATTAACCTCTTCGAGAATGTAACCTCTCTAAGAGCTTTCAAATTATCCTCCATAGTCAATATTGTTTAGACACTACTAGTGTCATGATCTTTGTAAATATACGTAAAGTAATTAGCTTTTTTTGTAGCCTTTAATTATTTGTTGTATACTATCATATATTGCATAGAAGATACTGGTATTATAAAATAAATAAGATATATTGAGTTCTAAACTTGACACAATAAGACCTCATTTGTTTGCAGTTAGTGGAGGCCTGAATCTTAATGATTCAGATTCAGCCCATTAAGTACGTTTGATTTTTAGGTCTGAATGTGAATCATTCAGATTCGGCCCATTAAGTTCATTTGTTTAATATTTTTTTAAAACCTCTTAATGGGTCTGAAGAGGTCTGAATGGATCAAATCTGTAGGAAACTCTTAACAACATTCAGACTCATTTGATAAGTTATTAAATAATAAATCATCTCTTCTCTGCTTTGGTTTTGCCTTACTATCTCATAACTAAAAACTTTTTTTCTCTCTTTTCTCAATCAAACACCATTTTTTCCCTCTTGAACTGGTAAGTTTTCATAAATTCTTTCAAGTATTTTTTTATATTAATAATATTCTTGTATTGACGTGTGTCAAGAACGGTTGCAATAAAGTTTTTAGTGTATTGTTGTTTATCAAGGTTTTTGAATTAAAAAAAAAGTACCCAAATTATGATTATTAGAAAATTTCAATTTTTTTTAATTAAAAGTGATATATTTTATTGAAATGATTTTTTTATAATATTCTATTAATATAATATTCAATTTCACTTGCACATTCAAATATTGAAGAAAAAAAACATTATTATTGAGTGTTCAGATTTAGAGATCACATCTTAATATTCAAATGTGTATTCAGATCAAAATACTCAAATATTAATATTCAGATGTGTATTCAGATTGAAGATTCTTAATCTTAATGAAAACAAATGAGGCCTAAATATTTATTAACAGCTGAATATTTTGTATCAAAGCGAAATCATACTATTATTACATCCTTCAAAGAAAAATATGATTTTTGTTATTTTCATTGAAAAAAATAACTAATCAGAATATATCAATGTGAACCCTATTTACACAATATATTAATTTTAAAAAATGAAAATATGGTTAAACTTTAAAGTAGTAAGCATTTTACAAGATATGATTCTTTTGGCCTTAGAATGATACCTAATAAAGTTGTCTTAGATGATATACTTGTACGCGTTGCAGTGACTTTCATACATTAAAATAACATATATATCTTTAATTATTTTAATTCTTAAGGAGGTAAATTATGGTATTTTTTATTCACTTGTGGAATTAAACTTGATCATTCAAAAATGCTTGATATTAAACGTTCATCATAATTTATTATTTTGCTCAAATACAAGAATATTACTTCATTAATACTGTAGAAATTTTACTTCTTTAGAGTAAATTTGAAGTTTTACTATTTCATAAATAGATGTCATATTTTTACTATTTCAAAATAAATTTCAAAATTTTACATTTTTGGGACCAGAATTTAAATAAGGTTTTACTAGTTACTATAAAAGTAAATTTTAAGATTTTACTGGTTCAAAAAACATTCAAAATATTTCTTCTCAATGTAAGTAACTTATTTGAGGTAAGTTTTGATTTTTAAACAAAAAAAAATCCTTTTGAACTATTCCTTTCGTTTTAAAGAGGATGGCCTAGTTTGACTTGAAATGGAGTTTAAGAAAAAAAAAATTTTAATCTTGTGATTCAAAATTAAAGTTATGTCAAATATACCAAAATGTCTTTTAATTTTGTGATTTTAAACATATAACATGAAAATTTAAAAATAAAGTGTTGCCGAAAAAGAAAAGAGTTCATTCATTTTCAAACAAATTAAAAAGAAATTAGAATCGAGAATATTAAAAATCAAATAAAAAAGTGGAAGATTTGAAAAGGGTAGGGACCAGACCAAGTTGAGGATATAGAAATTTGAGTGTCTAATATCATTCTCATATCCTCAAGAGCTTCTCAGAAGGAGAGAGAGAGAGAGAAATGACTATATCTTCCCTTATTTGCAGGCCACCTCTATCGAATGGTAATCTCTTTATTTTTTATTTTTTTTGGTTGAGATTTTTGGTTTCTACTTACTCTTGAATCTTTGATTTAGGATACCCATCTGCTTTGTTACACTCCCATACCAATGTAAGTTCTCTCTGTATATATATAATTTCAGCAGAAAAGATTAGGGTAAAACGGCTCAATCCAGAATCCTTTAGTCATGACTCTGTAAACAACTGATGTTGGACAGTCCGATAATAACGCTCTCTCTATATAGATCAAAATTTGACATTCTTGATACAAGTTGAAGCTTTAGGATATTGACTTTAAGTTTGGATTTTTAACTTATGATTTTTGGCTAATTTTTATTATTTTGGCTTTGAAATAAGTGTTTATAAGCACTTTTTAACTTTATTCAAATACTTTTTAACACCCCTTCAATAAATGTTCTGGCTCCGCAAATGATGGACAATATGTTTGCAAGTAGAGTCAGGGAAATTATCATATATCTACCTTGAATTTACTGTCTATCCATTTAGGCAATTCTGCATCTTTTATTGTTCCACATTGAAATGGAATTATCATAAGTGTCATATCTTACTTCAACTTTCTTTCTCAAGGTAATTTTTCATTTTAATGTTCTGAAATTCGTTACTATTTGTGAACTTGAATTTGTTCCAAGTCGATTCATGGAATTATGAAACAGTATTATTTTTACAAGTCGATTCATGGAACTGAGGCAAGACTTGATCGACCACATTTAATTTCTATTGCTCTCCAATAGAATAAGAAGAAAAGATAGTGATACGAAACATTGCCAATTATATTATTTCTGTAATTTGCTAAGTTGATCAACTTTACAGGGAAACTCCCTAATACCCGTGAGAAGAAGATATTTACAAAGGTTAAGAGCATGTTCTTATCTGGACGGCGTTCAGTCAAATGGTCCTCTCAATTCAGAAGAAGTTATTAATGTCTTGAAACACGGTGCAATTGATACCTCACCACTGGTGCAAAGATTGGTGCTGTTAGATTTAGACCCTGGCACAGCAAAACTGGCAATCAGCTTTCTTGGCCCATTCCTATCAGCATTTGCCTTTCTGTTCATTTTGAGAATAGTCATGTCCTGGTATCCTAAGCTTCCAGTTGGCAAGTTCCCATATGTCATAGCTTATGCACCCACAGAGCCCTTTCTTGGCGCAACACGAAAATTGATTCCTCCGCTTGCTGGAGTTGACGTGACTCCTGTCGTTTGGTTTGGATTAGTTAGTTTCCTTAATGAGATTTTACTAGGCCCTCAAGGGCTTCTTGTCCTCCTATCTCAAAAACAGGTTTAGCTCCTTAATATTTTTCTGTCACCTAGAGAAAGAAATCCTTTTGTATTGTAGTTGTTCAATTGCACATAATATCTGTCCAGATGAAATTAACTACTAGGACCCCTATTTTGTATAATTGGAGTCTGTGCAGCTTGTGGTTCATCCATACAATTTTTACATTTCCCTGAGCACATACAACATATTTTAATAAAAGATCCCGTGTCCCTGTGAATTATCTTCTATGTATGTGAATGTGAATATGATATCTGTGGAAAAGTGTGAGTTATCTTCTATATATATATATATATATGTTATCTGTGGTATGGAGGATGGAAAAGTGTGAGGTCTTGGTAGAATCTGTTTTGAAGGGGGAGAAGTTTTCAATTGTTGCAAAAGAGAGAAACCTCCTCTTCCCCTCCATCCCTTTTATACATATATGAGAAATGGTCAAAAGTCCCCCTAATCTATATTCGAATTTTCAACTATACTTTAACTTTACAAAAATTCTATCACCCACCTGAAATATTTATGTGTAATAATTACCTCCCTTAATTCTTTGTTGGCAATGTAAGTGTTTTTGACTCTCTTTGAGAGAGTGAACATCAAAAACTATTACTAAAACTTTATATTTAATATCCTTTTTCAGTAAATATATCTATTTTTAATTATTTATGTTTCTAATTTATTTTCTTTCTTCTCCATAGCAATATAAAACAAATCTCTCCATCATTCACCACTCTAAATAGGTGTTGCCACCGCCATAGTCGTTGCCACTACCATAGTTGTGGCTGCCACCACCAGTTTTATCAAATTCTTTATTGTTGATTCCAAACGAATTTTCAAACTCATATAATACTCTTGGAAAATCAATCTACCTAAAAAAATAAAAAAAAGAATTAGAGGAAAAAAATCACGAGGATGGTGGAGATGATGAAACTAATGGGGTTGAAAATCATGAACACCTTGGAGATATTATAAATGAAGGTGATAAAGATGTGCTAAGGTTTTGAATTTCAATGTAAATTAGGGAGGTGTAAAGTTGGAGGTGGAGCGGTAACAATGATTTCTCATATGACAATGGTGAAAAGGATGAAGGACGACGAGATCAACTTGTGAGGAAGATAAAAAATAATTAAAGAAGGCCAACTGTGTACCCTCTAATATTTTCCCCAAATCAAGATTTCACCAAAAAAAAAAAAATTAGAGCTGCAAAAAGATTGAAGAAGAAAGGATGAAGAAGAAGGAGAAAAAGCTTTTTTCAAAAGTTTAATTGGTGAAACGCACGTATCAAGTGTGTGTGCCTCACCACAAGGCAGATGGTTGGTTATCACGTTTTAAGGGGGCATTTAATGTTAGAAAACATATATGAATAGCGAAAGCATATTAGGATATTACTATTTGCATGAATAATAGATAACCAATATTGTTTATGTTAGAACACATAATCATGCTAGAACACATAAACTTGATCAAATTTAATTCGATAAATACCTCTTGAAGCATGAGAAAGTACGTTCAAGCGAATATTTAAGTTAGACAAACTTCAAGTGAATCTACAAGATAGACAATAGTTATGGTCTTCTACAGTGATCCCAAGTTCACATTAGAACTCTCTCAATACTTGGGTGGGCAAGCATGAATAGAAAACTATTCATCTATTTTCTAAATTATGAGAATCCCTATATATAAAGATTTCTTTCTATTCCAAAAAGGATTAGAAAACCTAGTTTTTCTTGAAGACTAGAAAAACCCATTTTATTCTTTCTTTTTCTATAGAAATAGGATTCCAAGTTCTAGTTAAATATGGGCACTATAGGGACTTATGAAAATAATTTAAATAATTAATTGAATTTATTCTTACTGTTATTAACAATTTGTATTATAATGAATGTCTAATTATATGGAATCCTTGTAGGACATGGTTAGGAATCCTACTTGGAGATCAAGTAAGGTTTTCCTATAAATAAAGGGTTTTTTATTCATTGTCAATAAGATTGGTGAAAGATCAATGAATGTTGAATATACTTCAAGATGAATAAGAAATCTTTTCTCTTTTCCCTACTTTATTCTTCATTATAATTTATAATATTTCATAACACGTTATCAGCATGAGTCTCTAATCTTTTAATTAAGCTCGTAGTGTTCCATTTGTGTGATTAACGGAACCAACGTTAATGAAGGTATGTATCACATTTATCTGTTGGGAGATGTTACTTAGTTAATTAAGATGACTATAGTAGAAAAAAAATTCCTCCCTGCTCATAATCGAAATTAACCAGTTCATGTTACAAGTAATTATTGTTCTTTAAGAGGTTTGTAGCTTATTAAATATGATAATATATATGTACGGGAAAAAATTGAAATGGTCAACTTTACACAGGTAAAGTAGGTATGGATCGTTTTTTAGCTTGTTAATCATTTAATATTATAATCGTTACTTGCTGGTGATATAATTCATTTGCTCATTAAATTTGAAGAAGCTTATTGATTCAGAGTATCAATATGAAAGCTTATAAAGTGAAAAAAAATAATCATTAAGAACTCTAGAATGAATTTCAATTAAGAGTTAAACAATGGATCTATGTTCAATCACATCAAGTGGGTAAGACGATAAATTTAAGTTTTATCTCACCAAAAGAATAAGATGATGGATTTACGTCCGATCTCACCAAGAGGGTAAGATATCAGGAGTCTTGATGTTTTGTGATGAAAGATGTTGGGCTTAAGTCTCTCATTGATTTATGGCATAAGACGTTGGGTTTGAGTCTCAATGCACCATATTAATGATATAATGATGATTAAGGGAAATAATGAAATTTTGATAAAATTAGTCATGAAATATATCTCGTTGAAGCAGAACCATTCCCCAAAGTGAATGTAGCAGTGCATAAATGTATAAAAGAAGACAATTGATTAAATGATGCACATGAATATGGAATGAGGTACTAAGTTATCAAAATTTGATGTACTTAGATGATTGTGTTCCATTCATGAAGAATGAGAGTCTTTGATAAATGGTAAAAATACAGATCCATTCTTTAAAGGGAATGAGGTGATAAGCCACCATGCTAGACGTGAATTTTCTTGTACTGCTTATTAACAAGGCAAGTTAATTGTGAGACCATCATAAACGAAATTGAGATTGAATTCTCTGCGTTCTAGGAACGTATACAGATATTTGTGGACCTAGTCATCCACCTAGTGGATTGTTTAGATATTTAATGGTCCTAATAAATGTTTCTTCTATATGGTCTCATGTGTACCTATTATTATCTCGCAACTTGATGTTTGCAAAAATATTGGTACAAATAATATGTTTACATGCACAATTTTCTTCAGATTAGTTCATTTAATGATGAGATCACGACTCACCTAAAAGGTAAAGTAAGTGAGAAGAAATAAATCTAAAATTACTCTTGGAGTAATAAAATTAAAATTTACTCATATAATAATAAATTAGAAATTTACTAAAGCAGAAGACACATGGTGTACTAAACTTGGAGTTTACGAGTACTAATAATTTTATTAGTTGGTATGAATAATTTGGTCATCCCAAAGATATGCATACTGAGTAATGGACATATATTGAAAAACTAGAAGATTCTTCAAGAATTCTTTTGGTATTTGTTCTCATGACAAGTTGATTGGATCAACTAATGTTGAGATTAAATCTCTAAATTCTGAAAAGTAAAAAAAGTGAATTTGGGCCCTTTCACCTATCATGTGGCATGATAAAAAAGATGTATTTATAAGATAATCACATGTGCGTTTGTTGTCAACTTGCAGTTTGACATTCACAAAATTGTTTGTGAAAAAATAATTGAGTTAAGAGTACCATTTTAGAATATGTAATCAAGACAATTTTTCTTGGTAATATTGATAAATACTCAAATGATGTGACACTAAATGTCTAAAATAATAAAATTATTGTTTATGAAAATAAAAACTTCATATGTTGATATGAAATATGATATTACATAATATGAATCAAAACAATAAGTTATGATCAATTTTTCTGTTAATTGGTTTATAGTTAGGGACCAAATAATTTTCATCTGATAATTTTGATGTGCAATATATGATTAATGATTATAATATGATGCACAAAGATAGATTCTCCAAAAGATTGAGATCTATGTTAGTTTGTCTAACATAAGGGGGAGATTAGAAGCAACACAAGAGTTGTAAATACATCTATTGAATGTCCCTTAAGGATAAAGTCTATGACATGCATGAAGCATGATAGACTAATCAATTTTAAATAAAATAATTCTTGAAAAAGGGGAGGATCTAAGAATCAAAATGATCATAATAAGGAGACAATGTGCTCTTGGAGAGCCTACGACATAACACTTTATGAAACCTCATGAGAGGGGTAGTTACCTAAAAATAATGAAGTGATGAGATCTCAATAAGTTTTGTCGTTTTCTGAATCGATACAAAATGGTATGTCATTGACGATATCTTTAATACAATTGCGTGCAATATTGTAAAAGATTACGAGGATATAGATTTTACGTCTATTAAAGATGTTGATGTAGATTAATTATCAAGTTAAAAGTGGAATGATGCATCTTGGTAAGCGTAAAACTTATTTGACTTGTAATCTAGTCACTAGAATATATCATACATTTAATATTGAATGTTATCACTTGACAAAATTAATATGAAAAGTCATGAAGGATTCAAAATCTAAAGTATGTGCAAGTTTTTGGAGAACTTGTTTATAATCTTTATGAGGATTAAATCGATTCAAAATGCATGAATCATATACAAATATTGTTATGCAAGTTGATAACTAGAATTGAAACTCTTGAAGAGTTTTCAAAAGGCAATAGATTATTTGCTTAAAGAAGTTAAAGTAAGGAACTTGCAGAAATATTTGATCTTGAAGGGAAGATTCATAAAAGCAGATAGAAGAAATCATATTTCGTCAAGGTTTTTCTACACTAATGAGCTCCCAAGAATGGTCATATCAACATACAAAAGGTTTGTTCAAGTAATACTATAATTGATTTATTCACCATGTCCCTACCAACTACAACTTTCAAGAAGATGATGCACAAGCTTGGAAAACGAAGATTCTAGTCTTTGAATTGATGTTGTCATTAGGGGGACCTATTCCTGAAATTGCGGACAGTCCGATGTACTCTTCCTCACAAGGTTTTGTCCCACTGGGTTTTCCTTGTAAGGTTTTAATGAGGCATCCATAATGTGTATTATTAGATATGTGTACTCTTTTTCCTTCACTAGCTTTTTTTCCCACTGGGTTTTATCTAGTAAGGTTTTAACGAGGCACATAATCTATTGACATTCAAGGGGGAGTGTTATAAACAATTTGTATTATGGTGAATGTCTAATTATGTGGAGTCCTTGTAGGACATGGTTAGAAATCCTACTTGGAGACCAAGTAAGGTTTTCCCTATAAATAAAGGGTTTTTCTTAATTGTAAATAAGATTGGTGAAAGACCAATGAATGCTGAATATACTTCAAGATGAATAAGAAATCTTTTCTCTTCTCCCTACTTTATTCTTCATTATAATTTATATTATTTCATAATACTTACCATAATAAATTACAAATCATTCCTCTAAAAATTCATAATTGCACTCATCTCTATTTATATTTTGAAATTTCCCGTTAAACACTTGCATACTTTCCAGATTTCAGATACTAATCAATAAATTAAATTACTGATGAATTTAACTTAATGATTAATTTTTTGTAGAGCACTACTAAACTTATTTGATGTGTCGGATTCATAAATCCACTTGCAAGGTTTGACATGATGAAAATTTATAAGTTTCTCAAAAAGCATACCAGTCCATCTCTATAACGAGACGTGGATTCCATCAACTAACTTATTATTTCACCAATATATATAATTATCATCCAACTTACCAAGCATATTAACTCATCTCATAATCTCACCTTTTAATACATCAAAACGATAATTAATATATAAAAATCATAATAGTTATATCAGGATTAAGAATATAAGTACATTAATAGTTTAGATAACATCCAACTTACCAAGCATGTCCAATTTTCATTCTAGATTGTGAACAGAACACTTTATATTTTTAAGAACCAATGATTTAATCATTTGTGTATAAATTAAAACTCTACACACTAAATCATTTACTATATAAGTAAAGAGACACCATAACAAATATATGATCTATTAAAATGAGCAAATATTTATTCTATAATATATATTATATTTTAACATATGGTTAATAGTATATATCCCAATATTTAATTCATTTTAATATAGTTTATGGAGTAATAGGATCTCCATAAAGTATAAATGTGTAGTTAAAATATAAATTGAAGGGGTATATGATCATTTTATCTACATACTAGATGGGGGTGGCCTGTGGCAAGCACGGACCCAATAGTCAAAATATCAGTATTAATGAATCATTGATGATAGTTTTTGCAGAAGATGGATAATGTGATATGTTATATACTATTAGAGATATTCAAAATATATGTACAACTGATATTGGACATCAAGATGATCCATATTAACTAAGATAAAAAAATCAAAATATTTTTTTTGACATATGAGATCAACATGTGATTGCTTATCATATCATATGTAGAGGATGCTGCTGTTCATTTTTAGTTGCTGATCTTCTTCATCATCCCAAAACCATAGCATAGGGAGTTGTTAGGGGTTCCTGAGAAAATTGTTAGTGTTAGTAAATTTAGAAAGTTGAGTTGTTAATGATAAAAGTGAAACCGTTGGAAAAGTATATATGACAAAAAAATGTGGGATATATATTACCAGCGAAGCTAAATAACGAAGGCTTCACAAAAAGTTAACTGATTCATTTCCTTGACAAAAAGTTAACTGATTCATTTCATTCTCCCTATTGAGCAAACTTGAATCGACTGAAAATTCAAAAACTTCATTAAGCAAAAGTCACAAAATCAAGTGAGGAAGTTCCTGTAATTAGACAAATTAAGGTATGTTAAAAAATGAAAATACAATATTCAAATTCATATCAGCTGGATGTTGTCATTGTCCTGTATGTAAATAGGCAATAACACATGAGATAATTGGCAGAAATAAAGTCAGGATCGTTAGCAATACATAAGTCGATTATATTATAACAAAAAAAAATCATTTTGCAAGTATGTAGAAGAAACAACTGGACATAGTATTTTACTAAAATGAGGGTTGTCTTAAAGTAAATCTATATAGAACACATCAGTCAATATTTATGACTATATAATATATACAAATATTGAACATCTTACTTCTGTCAAGGTTTGACAGGAATGAAAAATTGTGTTGATTTTCATTATCTGTAAGCACCATATTTGACACAAACATAGCAAAGTTTTAAACAGTGGTGAACAAAAAATATTACGACAGAAGGATATAAGATGGTTTAGCAGAAGTACGCTTACATCCACAACAAGATAAAATACATTAACAAAAGCTGATATATTGTCAAATACTCAATGAACTGTAATTATTGAGAAATATCATCTACCATGTCTGCTACATCAAAACACTAATTCTGAAGGCATATATTGTTTACAAAAGACATGAATTTTTGGACTTTCAAAAACATCTCTCTTTTCTTTCTAACCAGATAGTCCGAAAGATGCAAACAGAGGCATGGTATACCTGATTTTCTTCAAATTTTTTATGACTTTCTTGTTTGTACAAACATTTTTAGCAAGCCTCTCACACTATATGAAATCAAGAGGTTCTAAATTTGTTTTGTATGGCTACTTTGTACTATACTTTCCTGTTGGATATTCTATTAGCATGTTATTAAGTGCATGCTTTTCACACTAACACACTAATATTGTTTGATAATATGTCTGAAAGAACTGGACACTATTAATTCTTCCTAATTGTTTCTTTCCGTCTTCATCCTCCGACATTTTGTTCTGCTCTCTCTCTCTTCTTGGTTCATTTACGTCACTTTGCATCTATGAAATAGTTTCTTGTATGTAATTGTTTAATTTGGGCTTTTGTAAAGCCAAACATCCGAATTCAAAGTAAAAGATTCTATTAGCAATTAAATTCTATATCTAATGACTACAACTATAAAGAGAAGTCACATAAACTCTTAGACTGTTATACAAGTTACTGTTAAGCTCAAGATATCAACCAGGCAGACCCAAGTCATTAATTTACTCAAAATGATCAAATAAAATAGAAACTGAAAGAAAGTTGGCAGTATTCATAATCATCACGGCCAACATACTGCATTAAATGTGGATACTAATCTCAAAGAAATCACTCAAAACACTTGGTAACACGGGTTAAGTTTTAATACTTCTTATAACTAAGTTTGAAGGGAAGCACAAATACCGAAAGTGAAATGTGAAATTATTGTTGAAGGAGAAAAAACATGAAGATTCAAAAAAGCAAGTGATGCCTTTTAAAAGACTTTTGACAGAGGAAACACCACCCATCCAATAAAATTCCATGATGCTTTTTAAGAGACTTTTGACAGACTTGTTGTACCTTAATGAATTTGAAATTGATTGTGAAGCACTTAGTTTAAAATAGATAAATGAATAAACAACTAACAAAATCAGCCATCAAAATATTTTAAAATAAATTTGGTTTAAAGCATTAGTTAACATATGTCCTTAGTTCAACTTGATGTTTATTAACATGTCACTATCACCTAGTCACATTTAAGCTTAGTCTAATGGGAAGAAGTAAGCTTACTGAAAATATTACTCCTTTTTTTAAGATTCCATTACCCTTTCTTGCTCCCATACATTCTGTTGATGGGAAGTATAGTATCAATTAAGCATATCGATTATTTTTTACAAGTGTCTTATCAGTTTCATCAATGGCCAGCTATTGTGTCTTGTGTTAGAGTTCCGCTTTTTCAAAGTCTTTATGTTGATGAATGAGAGTTGTAAAATTTATCAATTTTATTAGGAAACTACTAAATGAAAAATAATATCAAGAGGATAAACATCTACTCACCCTTAGTAGATAGTTCAACTTCATTAACATCTGCCAAGACAACCCAGCTGTTGAAACTGATCAATTTTCATAACACATAAGTATTGCCTTCATTGGGGAATTTCGTCAAACACGTGACCACAATCATTATCTGCAAAAATATTATATTGGCCAAAAAAATTAGTATTTAAGAACTTGATAGTTGATACTACAAAATAATGAGAAAAAAATCATGCATGAGCAGAATAATCAATTAACAGAACATTTGCATATCTATAAAGTGAGGGATTCCATCTTTATATCTACCCTCCACTCTAATCTCTCTACAGTAAGAACAACACTGGCAAACTTGTACTGAAGTCGATTGTTTTGTCCCCAAAAATAAGCCAAACTTCATCTGCACGTTCAACTATTTCCTCTTCTTGACCTTTTGAGTTTTAACCCCAAAATAAGTAGAAATACCATAACTATGTGCATCAACACTATTGAAAAAGTGCAAATTTTGGATGCACTATGTTCATCAAGGGTCCAAAGTCATCTATGTATTTATTTCTATTTTCGAACATGCATGAGTAAATTAGATACAATTGATGATACATACATGTAAAATAGCTACCATTATAGGTCTGTTTTTCAAGTTTAGGAATATATAAGAGTAGAAAAATCATAAAAAAACCTCACCGTAATACAACAGGTACGAAGAGAAATTCGAGGGCTAAACAGAGATTAAAGACGATATCAGAATTTGATAAAGAGCAAATGAGCAAGGGTGAGAATAGATGTGGAGAACACTCTAGATTCTTGAAAGAAGGAAGAAGAAGAAAGTGGGAGAGAAGGGGGGAAAAAGCAAAAGGTGAGATGTTTCATTTTTGACATGAAAAATAGTGTTGCACGTGCTTCTGCATAAAGCAGTACAGGCTATGCACTTTTGAAAGAAAAATATATGATTTTACTATTTTAACCCTACTTATACAACTCAATTTCTATTCGATGTACAATTTACAATTCTTTTTGTACCACATTTTAATGCAGTGTTCGTCCTTATAAACTGTCCTTTCTAAATAGGGGGATATTGTTCTATCTTTATCATATTGCCAACCATCACTTAAAATCTATTCTCAACATAGTTATTATTTAAATAAATTTATATAATAAACAATTAAAAAAAACATCATTTAGAAATAGCAAATGCCCGAAAGAAAAACTTCAAATGTGATAGTTGCATAAATACAAGATATGGTAAACATGAAAAATTCTATCTTTAGTGAGTCACTTTAAAATCTCAGATTTATAAATACCTTGAATATGATTAAAATGTACGCAATAATTTTGAAATTATGTTGGCAAAGAGTCATAACAAGCTTTTGATAATAGTGCACAATTATCATAGTAGTCATAGTATTTTTCTCTATCTTTAGTACTAATTCACCGTTTTAATACCATTAATAAGAGATAAACTTGTAGATCGGAGATCAACATACTTGAGCATTAATAAGGAGCACTTGATCTTTGTATCCAGATATAATAGATATAAATATGTTCACTACATATGAAAGACTAAGTAATATTCTCTTTAATAAGCATAATATTTTTTTGTTCTCAACAAATATAATATTACTAATTTCTCCAAATTAGAGTTGTTCCTTTCACAAAATCATTATTTTTTTCACATACCATATTTGATATTATTATACCCCTACAAGAAAAGCATGCTCAAGGAATGAGTTATATACCAAGATGTATTTATGTTAGAACAAAATTTAAAATAGAAAAAAAAATCTATTTCATTGAAACAATATGAAGTCATGCTGATTTCTTTGAAAAAAAGAAAATTAATTTGCTTCGTTGGTTAAAATTTCATGTTGATAACGTGTTATAAAATAAAAAAAGAATATTAAATCAAATAAAAAATATAGAAAGAGGAAGAAGAAAAAAAAACAAAAAGTATTAAGAACAGAGAGAGGGGGATAATAGAATAGTGAGAGGGAAAAGTAAAGTAGTAATATTTGTTCTTTCACTTTCCATTTGCCTTTCATAGGCATGAAGAGTAAAATATTACTTGGAGAGATTATCTTCAAGTAAAGTAGTAATATTTTTTTTATGGATCATAATAATATGTATGTCGCCTCATTTTATTACTTTGATGGGTTATAAAGTTTTGAAATAGAATAGTGGGAGAAAATTTTGTTTGTCTTTTTCTTCTTGTTGAAATTGACTTTTACTTTGTTAATATGAAAATTTTAATGGCCATAGTAAATGCCGTTTAGAGGAAGGATGACCCATGGGTTTTCTATTTATTATTAGGGCAACTTTCACATGTAGCAAACAAAAAATTCATATTTGTATGCTATAGCAAATTTTGTATAATTGCGCTCCATAGCAAACATAGAAACAGTATAATTCGCTATACATATACAATGGTATAATTCGCTGGCCTAAATTGTATAATTCGCTGGTCTATTTCGCTGCAATTGTATAATTCGCTATCCTATTTCACTGCAATTGTATAATGCATAATAGTATAATTCACTGCCTATTTCGCTGCAATATTTGTATAAGATTTGCTTTGCATACAATTGAATCGAAGTAAAATGTATGTATATTGCATAATTATAAGTGTATAGGAAGAAAATATATGTTTTTCTCTCGCTTTATACAAAAATAGGAACACAATTCATACACTTCTGTTGTATAAAGCGAGAGAAAATTGTATATTACTGCAATTGTATAATTCGCAATTGTATAATTCGTTGGCCTTTTTCGCTGCTATTTTTGCATAAAATTTGCATTTGTCTACAATTGAATTGAAGTAAAATGTCTGTAAATTGTATAATTAAGTGTATAGCACGAAAATATATGTTTTTGCATTTGTATATACAATTTTCTCTCGCTTTATACAAAACAGAAACACAATTTATACACTTCTGTGTATAAAGAGAGAGAGACGAGCAGAGGGAGAGTGGCGAGCGAGAATAGGAGAGTGGCGAGCGAGATTTTTGGGAGAGATGCGACTGACAAACTTTGGCTAACGTTTGCTATAGAGCACAATTAAATCAAACGATAGCTACTCTATTTATTTTAGATTATTAATTTGCTATTATATACAATTATCCCTTATTATTATTACTATTAAGAAATAATTAGTATTATACTTAGTTGATAGGAAAATTGATTGGAACAGTCACAGGGAATAATTATTTACTTTATTTTCTTTTTATTTTCTTCGTAGTAGTAGTTTGTTGTTTCTTGTTAATATTAGTGGTATAAGTGTTTGTAATTAATGAGTTGCAGAAAAGCATTCACGAGTCATATTGAGGTGCATTAATGAGGGGGAGACTTTTGGTTTAGGAGGTCACGACTGGTTTTTTAGAGTATTCAGAGAGATTAAGGTTTAATTCTTGGCTTGAAATTTAGTAAATATAATAATTTTGACATATAAATTATATTAAGATTTGGAGCTTGATTAGAGATATGAGTGAGTTTTAGGATCTATGATAGACATATAGTAATTTGAATGTTTACAAATTCGCTTACTTAAAAATGTTGCATCATTGGTAGATTGGAAATGTTACGAAACTTTGCGAAAAGGGAAAGAACTATCTTGAGAATTTGTGACACGATTTGTTAGATTTTATTTGCCCTGATTTCTTACCATAAATAGGTTTTCCTTTTAGGAAAAGATTTTGGATTGGCTAATCCTTTTTCCAGTAGAAAAAGGTTTAGGACTCTATAAATAGAGACATGTTGCTTCTAACTTAATCAGCATTCACAATGTAGTCTTAAAGGCTTTGAGAGTTTTGGTTAGGGAGAGAATTTATGGGTCACAAGCTTGATACATTATCACTTGTGTGAACCTCCCATGTATTCCGAGTGATTTGGTTGAGGTTGTTTCGCTCTGTATTTGTACTCTCATATTTATAGTGGATTGCTCATCTCCTTTGTGGACGTAGGTCGATTTACCGAACCACGTTAAATCTTTGTGTCTTTTGGTATATTTCTTTTTATCTTCTTACTCGTAGTCTTTCGAGGTTTGCATTGCTAGCTTCCGCATTTACACCTGCTTATTTTCGGTCCTAACAAGTTCGGCATTTAAGATCTGTTAAGACTTTCAGACTTGTTGAAGGACATTTTCTTAATTAAAGATTTAAAATGGAAGAGACAATGGGTAAGGGCGAAAGATGGGGGGTGTCATATAAATGGTGTGACGGGCATTGGTACGAGTACTGTGTTATAAAGAGAAAGTTATTACTATAGAATGTGGATTGTAATTTGAGAATGCCAAAGAATATGAGCATTAGCTGATATATAATTGACTTGAATTCCTTGTGTGATTGTGTTTTCTTTATTACACCCGTATAGTTGTGATATTTGAGGTGGTTATGTATTATGTTGAAATTTGACTGATTGAGACGCATCATCGTCTCCTTATTTAAAATAATATTGTGCACATGCATTGACATGAGATTGCGTATAAGTTGGGCACGTGGAGATCGTCCGTGCCGAGGATGGTGAGATGTAAAGATTATATGGGCACATGTTGATTGTCCGTGCGGAAATGATTTGATTGTATGATAGTGCGTTGAGATCGTCCGCACAAACACGTGAAGATCATCCGTGTTGGTATATGGACCTCGTGAGTCTCCCATGTGTTATGAACTCTCGATGTATTTCCGAGGAGTATCATGTATATACGGCTGAGAGAGTACTTGGTGTTCTGAGACATATCATTTCATGGTATCATATTGCATTGCATCATCACATCCTTCATTCTTGATAATTATGTGTTATATTTGATGGTTGGAAAGTACTTGATGTTTGATTACCTCTATTTGATGAAACTTGACTATTAAGTGTAATATAGACTTGTATAATTACAGAATTGATTTTTCTTATATAAACTCCCGTCACTACTTCTTTGTTATCGGTCAATGAGATATACTGGGTACACGTGATTTCATACTCATATTACACTTTCTGCACTCTTTGTTGTGCAGATTCGATTTCAAGTACGAGCACATCTCGTGGAGCATTTTGAGTCCGAGCTTGGAGTGTCTTGGAGTTGTGGTGAGCTGCTTAGCTGTCTGTGGCCCACACCTCCCTCTATCTTTTACTTATTCTGTTATTTAGTATCCAGACAGGATATCCCTTATTTTAGAGTTGTCATTTTAGTTTCAGACTTGCAATCATAATTTAGAAGCTCTTGTACTTATGACACCAATTCTTGGGTGATATTTTTAGCTTTCCACAATTCGTACTTACAAAGAGCTTTATGTTGGAGATTTTCACTTAGTGTTTGCCTTTTCTCACTATTTAGTTAAAATTGATAAAATATGTTGGGTTGACTTACCTATTGGTTGGGAACATAGATGCCATCACGATTTGTGAATTTGGGTCGTGACACCTTCTATTCAAATCGTTGGTGTCATGTTCTCACCAACCCCGATAGCAGCAGCCGCCATCACTTGCATGTTTGTTCTCCATCACATATCCGCCGTTTGAGCATCAAAGCCATTGATGTTGCACAGCCGTCTAACTATGAAGCATTGATATCAAATAAGCATCTCAATCAGACATACTCAAAATTGCCAAGTAGGTTTGTTAACTTTGGTTAATTTCTTTCCAAGGCCTTTGTTAGTGAAGGTCATTTTGTGAGTGCTTATTCAAGGACAGATTATTCGCGTATTGCGAATTCCTTAGGAGTTTCTTTTTTTACAAGATCCTCATGATCTCTATGAGCAACATCCTGATGTTCTTATCCTTTGTACTTCAATAATTTCAAATGAACGTGTTCTTAAGTCACTATCAATTCAAAGGCTAAAGAGAAACACATTGTTCCTTGATGTTTCTTTATGTTTTATCAATGACTGCTCCCATTCTCTATATTATCATGTTATAATTATCATCTATTGAATGAAGTCCATTCTTGTTATTAGCCAATGGAAATGCCATATGATGATTAATCAATAAGAAATTGAACAACAAGGAGAAGGCACTAGTAGTAGCAGTTGTCATTTTTGCTAGGCCTGATTTGTTTTAATGACAAATCTAGTTAAGTGATTTCGTTGATACTTATGTCTAAGTTGAGTGATTTTATCGATATAAATAAAGTTTAATGATTTTGTTATATAAATTGTAAAAGTTGAGTGACCTTCTAAGATATTAACTCGAAATTGTTTAACAAGAATAATTGAAGGGTAAAATGGACAAAAACTAATTCTCAAAAACAAAATAACTTGTTTTTCTTTTTAATCTCTAAAATTAAAGTGCATTTATAAATTTGAGATAATTTTTATTTAAGATCATAAAATTTGAACTAAATTATGTCTTTTTTTTAAAAAAAAAATGAAATGAGTAATACTTAGCCTTTCCTAGCCCCAATGGACAGTTTCAAACAAATGATCAACTAATATGCGAAAAAGATAGCATATTAAATGAATATCTTACTAACTTTGAAAGTTAAAACAAAGGCGGAATGGTCCGGTAGATCCTTAAAGTTGTATCAATTTGTATTTTGAACTCTTCCACTTAACTTTTTATCACCTGAAATCCTAAACTAAACAAAACACAATATATTAAACTTCTCTGACCATTAACCATGCTTATGTGACATTAAAACAGCTGACTTGGCAAGAGAGTGTGACCACACGCATTTAAGACGAGTGAGCATCATTGTTTAAACTTTAAATTTTAAAAATTATATGATAAAAAAATTTAAAAAAGAAAAGAATCTATCTTCTTCCCCACACCACCTTTTCAAAAAATAATCAAAAACTCCTTCTTCAACCCAATCAAACCATCGCCGCCACAACCCCTTCTCTCTTCTTATTCTTCTTAAGCTCATTCCCACCTTTTCCCTCTTCTTTTCAACCCCAGATCTCCCACCCACCCACCCACCCCCTGCCCTATCTATTTTCTTTTCTTCTCTTTTGACATATACACCATTAACATAATCATAATAAAAAGCTTCTGTTAAAATACATCTCATTCACCTTTTTGAACCTTAATCTTTCAAGATCTATTGCTTGAATTTACTTATAAACATTAATTTTTTTCAATTTGAAGTTTTCTTGATATATCTTTTTAATCAAATCTAAATAAATAGAATCAAAAGTATGTGTAAGAGCTAATTATAATCTTTCACATTTTGCCAATAAGAAAAATTTTGTGTGAGGAAGACGAAAAATGGTGATTTTTATTTTTTGAGGTGAAGGGCAGAGGATGGGGAGGAAGAAGATGAAGTGGGAATATGGAAAATGAGTATATAGAGAGACAAAAATATTTGCAGCTTTTTAAAAAATATTATTTATTTTTAAATATTCAATTTCTGATTTGTCATTAAAAAAAAATAATATTAATACTGATGCGTCATTAAAATGACGTAGAATTTCATGTGTAAATTGAGTGTAATAGACGCACAAACAAATGATGAGAAAGGGACTTGAAATATTGTGTTTGAATGAATTTAAGGGTTCAGTTGACAAAATCAGAAGTACAATAATTCAACTTACAAACGAAGCCAAGTACGAGGGTCTACCAGATTATTTCTCTCCTAAAACAAATTCTGAAGATTCAATTTTTTTTAAAAGGCTAGTTAATGAATATGAATAGGAACAAAATAAAAAGAGTTCATCAAATATGAGACGAAAGGAGTACATATATTAGTATAGAGAAAACAAATGTAGAAATATTCAACAACTTTGACATAATTGAATCCATAACCACACCCATAGAATAAGACAATTAGAAAACTCTAGAAATATAATTTGTGTTAGCCAATGGATTAACTCACCACTAATCAAAATCAAAGCAGCAAAATATACAACTACTTTTCTAGAGTTCAAAATGTTTGTTAAAATTAATGTTGCATCTTTCCTCTATATTGTCTTCATATGTTGTACACATACACTCTCTCTGATTGTTTCATTTTTACTTCTTTATAATATACTTCCAAGCAAGAAAATCATCATTAATATATTGGAGAAACTAATAGAGGAAAATATCATTTACTTTTTTATGTTTAATTACTTAAAATATTTTTTTTATTATTGGAAAAATAAGTTATTTAGAGATAAATAAAATATATTTTATAAGTGATATTTTGTGTTAAGTCTCCCTACCCTTGAGCATTTACATATCTATTCCATACCATTGAATTTTTATTGATTCAATGATTTAATTAAGTGAAAATAAGAATAAATTAATTATAGTTTAAGTGTTAGAAACACTGTACATCTTGTCTTTATAATACAATTTAACGTTTGAAATTTTCATCAAGTAAATATTTGGGGTAAAGTTGATAAAAATTTTTATCGAAAGATGAATTATTTTTTCTTAAAAATCTTTTTATCTTAACAGTTGAATAATTGTTTTTTAATTTAATCAATTCCATAAAAAGAAATATATAGGCTGCTTTCAATCATATGGCCTTCACATTGTCTCATCGTTTTTAAAAAGAAGTCTTAATTTCTAATTCTTTTGGGTGACGAAATCAACTTGTTTTTCTACTATTATAGAAAAGCCTTATTTCAACATGTGTGCTTCTTTTTAATTTTCAAAAAGTTGAAGGGTAAATTTGTCATTGTAAACAGTATCACAACAGGTGGCATAAGCTGGATATCCTAAAATTATACGTGTAGTTTGTAAAATAACTCCAGTTGTCAACGTTAGCATCCTCTGTATATGTTAACCTTCTCACATCTAATCATCATCTCCATCTTTAGTCCTTCACAATTTCTCTTTCTCTTTAAATTTCTAAGTACCCATCTGTAATGGATTTTCAGCAACTACACATTTTTTCCTTTCATAAGATATAATACAAGTGAAAGCTTGTAAGTGATACATATGGTCATGCTTTCTTAATGGAAAAGTAGTAGTAAATAATATAAAACTAAACTCCTCCTCATTATTGCATGTGATTTCTTTTTCGGGAGTTGATTTCTCCATTTTCTGATATTTTTTCTTAATTTTATCTCGGATTTCTGTTTGACAGATAGTTGCAATGGAGCTTGAAATTTACCTATCAAATTGTTGAATTTTGATTTATTATGGTCTCGAGTTTGCAGAGGACGAGAAATATGAGCTGGTGAGATATTTGCAGAATTCGCATCTTCCTTGTATTTTTACTCTGCACATCAATTCATAAAATTTATATAGATAACATGTTTAGGTTAGAGGAATCATAATTAGGAGTTTTGTGCTGGAAGCGGTAACTGATTGTTTTGTAAAATAATTGGGTTGTGCATAATATATGTTAATGACTATAGTAGAAGTTTGGTTGAATAAAGCTGCTAAGAGCTCATTCTAGCAAGAGCACAAACTTAGTTCGCTTTGATTTAACTTTGTTTGCTATGTTATGATATTGTGATGAGACAACTAGAATCTAACAAAGTTTTATTGGAGATTTTCTAGAATTTAGTAATTACCTATGGAGTAATTATGGATAATAAGATATATACCAACACCACTAATTCATGTTCCATTTATGAAAAAAAAATGCAACGACAGACATTTTTGTGCTCTCTTGTTAATGTTATGTCTATTTGAAATGAAATTGCAAAGATTATCCTCTTCATTCAAATGTAAACTTAAGAGGCTCTTGACACAATCTAATTACTCATGTACCGTGGTTTCACTGTACTTTCAATGTTTTTCCTTAAGATTGGTGTATGTCTAGAGTCTTTTTGTAGAATTTTTAATATGTTTTTATCTTTGTTTCGTAGGAAAGGTGTCCAAAATCAAAGCGCAAAAGGCAACTGAGATTTAGTGCAGAGGTAACCCACAAAGGCCATCGACGGCCCGTCATTTCATCGACGGACTGTAGATGGTGATTGTCTATTGGAAGTTCAGGCATTTGGAAAAACTCGGGGAAATCTGACCAAGTGTGGGGCTACGGAAGGATCGACGGTCGTCGATTGATCAACGGTCCGTCCTATTAAACCGTTGATTTGATCAGAGAATGTCCTAGACTGAATAACTAGGATAAGCAGGGGATATATTTAAATATATATGTCATGTGTGAATCCTTTGTCATGTTGAGCTTCATGGCTTGTGTATATTTTGATAGTATGAATTGTTTTCCTCTATAACACTAACCAAAAGAGTTTTATTTATTATTTATCATATAGTTTTTCCATGTCATCATGATGTTTCATCAGATTTTGCTCTATTGAGTGTAAATTTCACTTGTACTAGTAAAGGGTGCCTTCTCTTGTTTTGTCTGCATACTGTTTGGATGGTTGGTATATATTGTTCAGCATACTGGTTGATTTACTATAAACCACACTATCAAACCATATGTATAAAGCTGCAACACAGAGGTTATTATTTTGTTGTTTTCACTGATATGTAGGATATGAAAATAATTTTCCTTCAAGATTTTGTACATATGCTGCACTATGCTAGGTGATCTATAATCTCTATTATTGTGTACAAAGGACTTGTGTTACTTGTGTACAAAGACCCTTCTACATTTACTAAATATTTGAGATTTCATCATTTGAATTAGGCTACTTTGTGCTCTTTTATTCTTGAGGTTTCTCTAATTATATATGTTTAACTAAGTATTCAACTTTGAACTCATATATTTCTCTCTTTTTTCACAGGTACTTTTTGTCTGGGTGATAAGCGATAAAAATGTACCACTACATAAATGATACACATTCAATGTAAATAAAGTAGCCAGAAACTTATTTTATGCATTTAGCTCAGAAAATTTGTTTAATGTTGGGCCCGTACTTGTACGGGCCATCTCTACCTAGTTGTATTTAGAAGTCGAAAGTTTTGGACTTTTCGGTTTGCATTTAAATTTTAAGTAACTTTTATTCTTAAAAAAATAATAATATGCAGGTCAAATCTCCAAAAATTTAAGTGGAATTCTCATGCTTATATATTATTTGTTTGTAGAAAAAACTTATCATAGTAAAGATTTTTAAAAAAAAAGCAAATTATTGAGATTGATCATATGCTGTATATTCCTAGGCAGAGCCATAATTTTTAATGACGGGTTCAAAATCTGAAGAAATAGATATACGAAATAGTCGAAGGGGGTTCGACATCTATTATATATATCTAAAAAAATATTTTAACCATATAGAAATAATATAATTTTCCGCTCAAGGGGATTCATCGGTGGCTCCGTCACTGCGTATATTCAACCCTCTTTTATGCAACATTCAAGTTGTAAAGATATGGAGAATTTACACTCTTTTCCTCTTTATAGAGTTGCACTTAATTATAGTCTAGAACAAACCATACTTTAAAAGTTAACCCGTAAGATTGCATTAACACATTACAATATCAATATTTTATGACTCAAATCTCTTATCTTATTAGAATAATAGCAAATCATCACTTTCCACATTTGTTAATTTTGATTGCTTTCATATTGAATAATTAATAACACAACCATATTTTTCATCTTCCGTTCTCAACAACTATACACACATGATAACTTATAATACACCATCACATTTTGTATTTGTCATTCTCAACGACTTTAAGCTCAAACATGCATGAGTAATTATTGGGAAAATGCGGATAAACATAAAAATATATAAGGTAAAAATAATGGGAATAAAATGGGAAAATAATGACACCGAAAATTTTACGTGAAAATCCTTCTAAATAAGGGAAAAACCACAGGCCAAGAGGATCAACTGATATCACTATAAAAGGGATTTTACATTGTATAGTTACGAATACAATACTAAAAGTGACTACTACACACTTAAAAGGAACAACAGTCTTTTGATTTTCACCTTACTAAAATATCGCTCACACTCTATTTTTCTTCACATACTATATTTCTTCTATAGTCTATGGAATACCTCACTTTGCTCTCAAAATAGTTTTTCTCTCTAATTTCGTGTGTTCTACAAATGAGCAAGAATGCTCTATTTATAGAAGGATAAAAACAATCCTATGTCACTATGACATAAGTAAATATAGCAAAATCAAAAAAGGGTTGCAAATCTTACTAATTTGTCAACCACCAAATCATTTATTTTCAACTCTAATTACTGTTCCTTTTTAACAATTACTTAAAGCAATTGAATACAAAAGTTGACCAAAAAAAAGAAATGGGATGGACTCAACAAATCTCCCCCTCTTCAGTCCCATTCACTGGAAGGATGTATCTTCATCTTCTCTAGAGAGAGCTCATGCCTACAAGTTCTTTGCATAACTCGAACTTGTCTTTCGGAATCGTCTTGGTCAACATATTTGCAGGATTTTTACTTGTGTGAATCTTTTTGATGTGAAATGATTCACTCTCCACTTCCTCACAAATCCAATGTCACGACCCAAAACCGAGCCGCGACTGGCACCCACACTTACCCTCCTATGTGAGCGAACCAACCAATCTAAACCCTAACATTTCAATTTAATATCAACAGAAAGTAATGCGGAAGACTTAAACTCATTAATAAAACCAATTCAATAACTTCTAAAATTCAACATCTATTAT
Source organism: Solanum pennellii (assembly GCF_001406875.1). Classification (NCBI taxonomy): domain Eukaryota; kingdom Viridiplantae; phylum Streptophyta; class Magnoliopsida; order Solanales; family Solanaceae; genus Solanum; species Solanum pennellii. The sequence goes on along the minus strand of NC_028638.1, from coordinate 14,630,957 downwards.
TCCCCAAAATCTGGAAGTCATCACCACAAGAACATCTATGATCAAATTACTAAACT
>NC_028638.1:14597400-14629743 GCF_001406875.1 Solanum pennellii | reverse complement strand
AAGTTCAGAGAGTCGATTTCAGTACCCAAATTTCAGAAGTCTAAGTCTTTTGGAACGAGACCCCCTCGACGGCCCGTCGTGCCCATGACGGTCCGTCATGGGTTCCGTCGACTCACACAGTTTTTCCAGAAATTAAATCTGCTGCTCAAAACGACTAAACAGGTCGTTACATCCAATGATATCTGACGTCGATGTGTTCTGTTCTTGCATGGTACATGTAGTTCTTGCTCAAGTCTATTGCACTCTGGCTGTCACAATATACAATATACTCCATCTGATTCAAACCAAGATCTTGAAGAAATCGTTTTAGCCATATCATCTCCTTGTCGACTTCAACAGCCATAATATACTCAGCTTCAGTTATAGATAGTGCAACACACTTATGCAACTTTGAATGCCATGATATAACTCCCTCGGAAAAAGTAAACAAATATCCAGTAGTGAATTTTCTGTTTTCAAGGTCACCTGCTATATCAAAATCTGTATAGCCTTTCAAGATTGGATTTGATGATCCAAAACACAAGCATTCATCTGAGCTTCCTCTAAGATACCTGAGTATCCACTTCACAGCTTTCCAATGCTACTTTTCCAGAATTTTTGAGAAAGCTGCTGACAACACACAACTACATGAGTAATATCAGGTCTATTGCACACCATTGCATGCATTAGACTTCCAACGACGGAGGAATATGAAACTTTGATCATACTCTCTTTTTCCTCCCTAGCTGTAGGACACATCTTCTTGCTTAACTTCATATGAACAAAAAGAGGTGTACTAACAGGCTTAGCATTCTTCATATTGAAGTGCTCCAGTACACATTCAATGTACTTCTTATGGGAAAAATAAATCTTCCTTTCATCTCTGAGACGAGTAATTTTCATGCCCAAATTTGCTTGGTATAACCCAAGTCTTTCATAGAAAAAGACTTACCCAACTCTTTGTTCAACTCGTCAATCTTGGAAGTGTTCTTGCCCACAAGCAACATATCATCCACATACAACAAGAGGATGATAAAATTATTTTCAGAATTTCTTTTGTACAAATACGCAATGATCTGAAGAAGTTTTCTTACAGTCTTGCTCATCCATAACAGATTCAAACTTCTTGTACCACTGTCTTAGAGCTTGTTTTAGGCCATAAAGACTCTTTGTGAGTTTGCACACAAAATATTCTTTACCTTCTACTTCAAAGCCCTCAAGTTGTTCCATATAAATCTCTTCTTTTAGGTCACCGTGAAGGAAAACGTCTTCACATCCATTTGCTGAATCTCTAAATTGAGAATAGCAGCCAAACCTAGAACTGTGCGAATCGAGGACATTTTCACAATAGGAGAAAATATTTTGTCAAAGTCAACACCCTTCCTTTGACCAAATCCCTTAACAACCAATCTAGCTTTGTACCTGGATCAAGTTGTGTTCTTCAACTTTAACTTTGAACACCCACTTGTTTTTCAAAGCTCTCATGCCCTTAGGAACTCATAAGTGTGATTCTCATGCAAAGACTTCATATCATCTTGCATGAATTCGACCCATTGATCCTTGTGCTCATCTTCTATCGCCTCCTCATAACATTCAGGTTCTCCCCCGTCAGGGAGAAACACATACTCATTGGGTGAATAATAGGAGGAAGGAATCGTTGTCTTGTGGATCTCCGAAGCAGAATATTTGATTCGTCCACAACTTCATGAGCAACATGATCATCAATAATAATATCATTGTTATTATCAACATCAACATGTTGATTTGATACATGATTCTGGGCGTCACCATAATTATTAAGCCCAACAACATCATGCACACTTGTGTGAAGAATTTCATCATGATGAACTATACCATCAAAACTTGAAGATTTTAGATTCTCCGCTTTGTCAATATGTTCAATTTTTTGATTATCCATGAAAATAGTATCACGGCTTCTCACAAATTTCTTTTCAATTGGATCATATAGCCTGTAACGGAATCCATCAAGGCCATATTCAATGAAGATGCACTGCCTTATCTTGACATCTAACTTTGACCTCTCATCTTTTGGACACGTACAAAAGCTTAGCAACCAAATACTCTCAAATGGTCATAATAAACATTCTTTCCATACCAAGCACTATTTGGTACATCACTTTGCAAAGCAACAACAGGAGATAGATTAATAACATGTGCAGCCATCAATAAAGCCTCACCCCAAAATGAGTTCGACAACTTTGCTTCAGAAAACAAACATCTAACTCTTTCCATCAAGGTTCTGTTCATCCTCTCATCCAAACCATTAAGATGAGGAGTCTTGAGAGGAGTCTTCTGGTGTCTAGTACCTTGATGCTTGCAGTATTCGTCAAATGATCCACAATATTTACCACCATTATCAGTACGAACACATTTAAGATTTTTTCTAGTTTCTCTTTCAACTGAAGCCTGAAACTGCTTGAAGACACCTAACACTTGGTCTTTAGTCTTCAAGATATGGACCCAAAGTTTTCTCGAGCAATCATCAATGAAAGTGACAAAGTAGAGTGCACTTTGCAATGTCTTTGTCTTCATTGAACCACATAAATCATAGTGCACTAACTCAAGCAACTCTGTCTTTCTCGAAGGAGTGTAGGACTTAAAGGAAACTCTATTTTGTTTACCAGACAAGCAATGCTCACACTTTTCTAAATTAGCACTTTTGAAATTTGACAAAAAATTCTTCTTGGCTAGAACATTAAGTCCTTTCTCACTGATGTGGCTAAGTCTCTTGTACCATAACGCTGAAGAGCTATCACTCTCAACCGCATTCACTATAACAACACAGGTAGAGGCCGTAGTCTAGTATAGACCACAACATTTGTTACCATGAGCCACAACTAAGGAATCCTTAATGGGCTTCCATTTTCCATCACCGTTGGTACTAACATATCCTTCATCATCTAAGACACCAACAGAAATTAGGTGCACATGAACATTAGGAGCATGTTTCACATTGTTCAAAACTAGTTTAGTTCCAACACTAGTTTCCAAACAAATTGTACCAATACCCACCACCCTAGAAACAATCTCATTACACATACTCAAGGTTCCAAAATCACTAGGAGTATAGTAAGAGAAAAAATCCTTCCTTTATGTCACATGAGATGCGACATCAGTGTCCACAACCCAGATTGACTCATCACAAGCAATATTTATCATGTCTACATCAAGAACCATAAGAAGATCTTCGGTGGTGACGGTGGCTAGGCAATTTTCATTGCCATCTTCTTTAGTTTCCTCTTTGTTTTTGTTTTCCTTCTTCAACTTCCTACAGAACTTCTTTGTGTGCCCTTTCATACCACAATGATAGCACTCAATATCCTTAAGTCTGCCTCTGGATTTGCTCCTATTTTGTACTCTATACTGAGAATCACGAGTTTTGTTTCTCCTCTTGGGACCACTTATCAGGACATCCGACGAAGAAGAACCTTTGAGTTTTTCTTCTCATCTCTTCGTTCAAGACACTACTCTTGGCGGATCCATAGAGATCACACCATCCGGAGCAGAATTTGACAATGAAGTTCTAAATGTTTCCCAAGATTCTGGTAGGGATCCAAGTAGAAGCAAACCTTGAATTTATTTATCAAATTTGATGGCCATAGTTGATAATTGGTTCATGATCCCCTGAAAATTGTTCAGATGGTCTGTCATCGGAGAACCATCATGATACTTTAAACTCAACATCTGCTTTATTAAGAATAGTGTGTTGTTTCCAGTATTCCAAGCATACAAACTTTCAAGATGCTCCCATAGGGTTCGAGCATGTGTCTCCCCAGAAATATGGTTTAACACATTATCATCAACTCATTGTCCAATGAGTCCACAAACCTGTCTGTGCAAAAAATTTCACTCTTTATCTGTTTTATTATCAGGCTTTACAGTGGTAAATGCTGGTTTGTAAAAGTTTTTTACATAAAGCAGATCTTCCATTTTCCCCTTCAAAATGGTATAATTAACACCATTCAAAGTAATCATTCTACTTGTGTTGGCTTCCATTGTTTTCCCCAAAAAATATAGTTATTGCAAATCAAAGTAAATCTTTTATGATGTGGAAGTTCAGATTGTGTTGCAACCACAGATCATATTCAGATAAAATCTTGGATCTAATACCATTTTATTGGGGAAACGCAGATAAACACAAAAATATATATGGTAAAAGTAATGAGAATAAAATGGGAAAATAATGACACCAAAAATTTTACATGAAAATCCTTCTAAATAAGAGAAAAACCACGGGCCAAGAGGAGAAACTGATATCACTATAATAAGGAATTTTACACTGTGTAGTCACAAATAGAATACTCAAAGTGACTACTACACACTCAAAAGGAACAACACTCTTTTGGTTTCCACCTTACTAAAATATCGCTCACACTCTATTTTTCTTCACAGACTATTTTTCTTCTATAGTCTATGGAATTTTGCTCTCAAAATGATTTTTCTCTCTAACTCGGTGTGTTATACAAATGTTTAAGAATGCTCTATTTATAGATGGATAAAACCATGCCTATGTCACTAATGACATAGGTAAATATAGAAAAGTCAAAAATGGGTTGCAAATCTTATCAATTTGCCAGCCACTGATACACTCAAACTTACTTCTCAAATAAGAAGTAAAGCGATCTTATCAAGTAAAGAACCCAACTAATGAGGTTGGGATCGTTCCCACGATAAAAATAGTTCAGACTTAACTTCAATCTATTATTACTACTATTTAGTCAATTATTTCCTTGGAAAGCAAAGACAATAAAAGGTTTTTTTTTACTTCTAAATGAATGAAAATAACTAGCTAAATTAAAGGAGACAACTTACAACTTCAAATGTTGGAGTTTAATCAATTAATAAAAGTAACTAGGGTTTACGTGTTCCCCACAAGTTCATAACTTGATAATTCTAACTATAACAATTCTTTCCTAGTATCTTGCATGCAAAGTGATAAGTTATGTATTTCTAAATCCTTGGTCCGACATCTAGAAAATTTCATTCCGCACCTTGGTCCGGCTACGTGTGTTGCTATACTAACCCTTACCTTTACCTCATATTAAGCATCGTATTCGATATTTGACTAAGTTATTACCTCGTACCAATCAATACTAGCCTATTTGATAGTATACACTAAATCTATGTTGATAATTCTTTTCCTATTATCTACCTCCTTGGTCCGGCAAGTAGCACTAAGGCGAGTTCTAACGTTGGCCATCCGTTAAAAAGACTTCTAAGCGAAAGAATTATTAATACATGCAAGACACTATTCTAGAATTGTTATTTTAGTTAGGTTTTACCTCATTATTCGCCTATGGTTCCCACAACCCTAGTTATGGAGTTTAGTTACCCATAGTCATGATCACAATATTCAAATATGTAATATAAGATTTCATGCACTTACTTCAATGAGAAAGAATAAAATCCATAAGTTCACTTGATTAATCAACAAAATCACCAACAATCAATTACTGAAATTAATTGAAGACTAAAGATTCTCCAAAAGTGTAATAATAATCACAAAGTCTAATCCACAAAAGAAGCTCAAATAACCAAGAATCTAACCTCAAAAACGAGGTTTTTCAAACTATTTATAAAAAATAAAAACCTAATTAAATAAGGACTCTATTTGCTGGAAATCTGTCAAAACGTGGCTGGGTCGACAGACCTCGCGACGGATCGTCGTGGTCACGACGGGCCGTCATGGACTCTGTTGTCTCATACTTGTGCAACTTCTTCTGCTTCTCTCTTCATTACGCTCGACAACAGGTATGACGGATCGTCACAGGCACAACGGTCCGTCGAGGGTCTCCGTTCCATAACACTTGAACTCTTGAAATTTGGGTACTGAGACTACTTCTCTGATCTTCATGACAAACCAGCAGGACGGACCGTCATGGCTAGGACGGTCCGTCACGCACTCCGTAACCCCACACTTGGTTAGACTTCCCCATCTTCCTTCAGCAGCTGCACTACGATGCCACTTATGGACCGTCACGGGCACGACAGACCGTCACAAGCTCCGTAAGTGGTACTTTTCTGCATTTCTTGCTCAAAAACCTCCACATTCATCTTTTAGACAGATTTCCTGCAAATAAAGAGAAACTTACATAAAAATTATTACAAAAAGGCTTTTGGACACACTAAACTTAAGGAAAAAGTATTAAAAATACCGTGAAACCATGGTATGTCAACACCCCAAATTAAATTCGTTGTTTGTCCTCAAGCAACGCACTATGACTCAATACAAAATCTTTGTACAATAATATCCATGTTTTATCTTTTGCAATCATTTGGCTATCAATCCCGATCAGTCTCATCATATATATGCATGCTATCCCTATTAGGTTTGAGTTATGTGGAATCAGACCATGACACAGACTCACCATGAACTAACACCTATCCTCTTCAATTTCTCACTGAGGTGCTAATATATCCGGTATTGCAACTACTCTCCTCACTTCAAAGCAATATCCTCATTTTTCACACAACGATTTCAGTTTGAGTATAAGTATTACTTTTCAACACTCACTCTCAGAATAGATTCACAACTCATTCATACATATTTCCATAAGCTTGCCCTTATTTTCACTGCTTTAAGTTCGCTATACAACTTTTAGGATCACGATAGGACTTTCTTAGCCTGTAACATAGGCTCAGGGTTAGGTAGGGTATATTTAGGTATACTTTAGTAACTTTTTGCCCTCCTTGACATATCGGCTAAACATACCTCTTTTCATCATTTTATTTCTCCCAATTTCCCATATTCTTTTACCTTGCTATTTTCCCATCTTTCTTCATTTGTGTAAGTGACTCTCTTCTTTTCTTGCTTGTATTTATTGTATTTTTTCTATTTTTAATATTTTTTTATTTCACTTTTCTTTCAACTGATTCTTGAGTCACTTTACTTTTGTTCTTTCTCTCTCTTTGTTCTTTCAACCCCACTTTCCAGAGTATTCCTCATAATAGCCACCTTCAACTCATGGCTTTGCCATGAGTCAAAATACACAATATCCAAAGTTGGGTCAGGGCAATAAAAAGGTTGTTTACTACATTAGACACCCTCAACTTATGCTTTTGGCATAAGCAGAGGTGCACATGTCCAAGGAGGGACCAGGGCCAACACATTATTCCCAGAAAAGATCAGTTGGGGTGAAAAAGAAAGGTCTAGTTTAAGCTCAAATCATTTGGATCAAACAAGGGTTAATTTCATTTTTTTATTTAGGCTAACAATGGGCTATTTTGAACAAGGGCCTATGATCTTCTCATAATTGTCTATTACAACTTACTTTTAGAAGGACTAATCAGGCAAGTTCTAACTCAGTACAAATAGTGGACTATTCAAATCTTCCTCACACTCACTTGACATCTCATTACTCTACCAGATTATCAGACACCTGGTTCGAATTTTAGACTTAGGGTCATGCAGTGGTGTACCTCTATGTCATGCTTAGAGCCACACATTTATCAATTACTATGCCTAGTCATGCATCATTTTCATTTCCTCAGGATATCATTTTAACCATCATGCTTCCGAATTAAACTATGTACACAAGATATAGACATGCCGGTTCAATAAGTAAAAATAATCAGTCTCTTGGGGAAAAAGAACACAGGCAAGAAAACCCCAAAAGAGGATAGTGAATTGGGCTACTCAGACTTCACCCTAGCACTCACTTTCCATTTACCCCACCCCCAACAAAAATACATGCAATTGTCCCTAATGCATAAAAAATTACAAGAGTGGTAGGTGAAGCAAACCTGGGGCGCAAAGCGCCGACGATCAGCAAGCTGGTGGGTTCGGTTCCCCGGAACCCACTACCTCTGTAATCTGGACACTCTCAGTAGTGTCCTCAGCATCAACAACACTATCAGCAGTGCCTCCCGCTATCTCCACATTTCTGGAGATAGATGCCCCAGCAGCTGACTCTACGGCCCTGATCCGACGCGCCTCCTCATCAGCAAGCGTGGCTCTTCTCGCTGCCTCCATCTCACGACGCTCCTTCTTCCATGCTCGAGCCTCATCCTCCTCTCGACCCCTATGCCTCTTGGAATTCTCTCGAGGGGGAGGTGGTGGAATCTCAGAAGTGGAGAATAAGGCCGCCATCACTGTGTCTTCAGCAGGCTCTGCAGAAGGGGCCTCAGACTTAGGCACCATAGCCTCTAAGATCATGTCGATGTCTGCGCGAAGACTGTCGACCGCAGCCTAAAGGGTCGACACATCCACCTGAGGGGCTGGTCGGGCTAGCACCCGCAACTCAAAAGCATTCAAGCGCTGATGAACCTTAGCGATCTTCCGCTCTGTGTGCTGGACCATTCGCCGCTCCAAGCGCTCTTCTGCCTCAGCAATAGACCTCTGCATCCAAGGATGGATGTGATGCAGATGTGTAGCCATCTGTGCCTCTAATTTTTGGACCCTAGAAAGCGGGACTAGAGCAGGGAAAGGGGCTGAGCGAGAGGAGCTCGGGGCAGTGCTACTACCCCAGATAGACTCGATCGGGATAGTGTCAGTGGAAGCCGCCTGCGTAGCCGTGCAGGACTGTGCTACCGTATCATCCAGATTGTCACCAAGTGGAGGCAACTCTGGACGGAGCCCTCTGCGTGGAGCTAACTCATTGGCCTCATCCCTGATGAGGCCGATATCAACAGTGCCTAGTGGGGTCTTGAGTTGATCAACGTGCCATATAGGCACACCTGCAGACCTGCATAGAGAAAATATGATGCACGGGAAGGGGTAAGTAGTTGTGACCTTAAAAGCCCTCTTGTACATGACCGCCTGTAGAAGCCAAGCAAAGGCCACCTCAAACCCGGCTATCATCGCCGCCATCAGTACTGCACGATCCCATGTGACTATATTATCAGGGGATGTGGGGGAAAGGCAGTGGCGGACAATCAACCATAAAAACTTCGCCGTGAAGGTCAGGTTAGCCTTCTTGATGGCTCCCTTCGGCTCGGTCACCCAGTCAGCACCTTCTCCATCAACAAACAAGTGCAGGGCCATCCACCTCTTGGTGGTCTCTCTCAGCGACGGCTCACGCAAGAATTGTCCATCTTTGACAATTTGCGACCGGTAGTCAAACTCGGCGGTGAGAGGGGTCTGATTGGCATCAACATCCTCGCCGTATAGATACCGACGGATGGCAGGTAGGGAGATATCAACCTGAATGCCACGTACTCGGACATGCTCCAGTGGGGCCTGTTTGGCGGGGGTAGCCCGCCTATCAATCTGTGATCTGAGAGTAGCCACGTAGGAGGCGTAGAACTCTCTGACCAACTCTTCACTATAACGGCCCAATGAACGCGCTGTCCATTCCAGTCGATGTCTGGTGAAGAGATTGTGGATCACTGGCATAGTCGAAAGACTTCCCGCAAGGACCCGCCGCTCCAATGTAAGGGTCTGTGTTATGACTCTTTTGTCATTCAGAAACTTTGTGTCTGAATAAACTTGATACTGCCCATTTGGTCGGCAACCGGGGTGAGAGCACGAGTCGGTGAGCCGGGTGTGGATTCAGAACTGTCAGCCTCATTAGACAAGGCAGACTGTGCAGCTGTGGCGGGTGCAGGGACCTCAGCAGATCCGGAGGCTTCCTCCGACCACGAAAATCCTAAGGAGCCAGACGCTCCTTCTTCATGAGTAGCTGACCCAGAAGGTGTGCCGGTCAGTGTGCGCTCCTCATCAGACTGGGAGGCAGTGACTACGTCGGATGCCACCTTTTTGGGTGTGGCTCTGGCAGCACATGCAACTTGGGATGGGGTGGAAGTGCCTGGGGGCACGTACTCGGGGTCACCCTCATCATCAGAGCCAATGACCAAGCGGGCAGACGGGGTGACAGACTTCGATCGCCCACGTGCGTAGACTCGATCTTATTTTGGTGCCATAATAGATAGTATCTGGCACGACGGATTCATTCGACGGTCCGTCACGATCGTGATGGGCCGTCGATGGGCCCGTCACTGACTGCTGCAGAGTGATTTTCTGCAGAATTTCCTGGTGATGTGCCTGAAAATTTAAAACCCATTAGTAGAAAATTCTACCATTACTAGAAAGAAAAACTATAAGTATTGGGTTGCCTCCCTACAAGCGCCTGATTTAACGTCGCGGCACGTCAGAGGACACTTGATTACTCAGACTTCATCAAGATGGTATGCCTCGATCACTTCATTCGCCGATTCAGCATGTCCGAAATAATTTTTTATGCGTTGTCCATTCACCTTGAACCACACACCCTCCTTAGTTTCCAACTCAACTGCTCCATGAGGGAATAGTTGGGTAACCAAGTAAGGACCAGTCCATTTGGACTTGAGCCGGGAAACAAGCGCAACCTAGAATTGAATAAAAGCACCAAATCCCCAACCATAAACTCTCGTTTTGCAATTTTTAGGTCATGGTACTTCTTCATCTTTTCTTTGTAGAGGGCTGAGCTTTCATAATCTTTTAGGCGAAATTCATCGAGTTCATTCAACCCAATTAACCGTTGTTCTGCACCTTCGCTCCAATCCATTTTCAACTTCTTTATAGCCCACATGGCTTTATGCTCTAATTCAACTAGAAGATGACAAGCTTTCTCATATACAAGTTGGTATGGGGACAAACCTATGGGAGTCTTATACGCTGTCCGGTAGGCCCAAAGAGTATCATCAAGCCTCCTTGACCAATCCTTTCTACTAGCGTTCACTGTTTTTGACAATATCTGTTTGATCTCTGTTGACACCCAATTTCGACCGACCTTTAACAATTTTTAGGATTATATTCGATTAAATATGTATTTTAAAATTTACTTAAAGTTTTGAAGTTTTAGTCGATTTTTCTCAAAAATTATATATTTTAGTATTGTTTACTTAATAAAACTATCGTAAATATTATTAAAATATTTTGAAATTATTAATGAATTTCAAATGTTTCAAAATCTAAATGATTTTCAATTATATAAAAATATTTTAATATATATAGTATATTAATTAAATAGTAATTCCTACACTTTCCTTAAATTTTAAATTCTAGCCTATTCTATTATAATTTCTTTCAATTCTAGCCACTTCAATTAGATTTTATTTCAATTATAGCCCCTCTTTCATTTCAATTCTAGCCAAATTTTATTGCAATTTTAGCCATTTCATATCCAACCAAATCTAATTTTTAAATGTCATCTTCTAATCTCATTCGTCCGTTTAAATAAATAAATCCTAAATCGAATCCTAGCCCTTTATTTCTTATTAAATCAACAGTTGTAATTAAATTCCCTTTTCTTCTTGATTTCAATACACTAAAAAATCAAAACCTTAAATTTTCTCTTCTTCTCCCTTCTCCATCTCCAGAAGCTGCCCCTCCCTCCTTTCCATCTATTTTTCCGGCGAAGGCCGCCGGAGGCGGTCACTTTCCTCTCCCCCGGCGCCTCTCTCCTCTCGCCTTCCTATCCTCCCCTCTCTTCTCTCTCCCTTTTCTCTAATTTTCTTGACCGGCAGGAACCCCGCAGCCAGCAGCCACCGGCGCGAGGCAGCGCCACCCCCTCGCTCTCCTCTTCTCCTTTTTCCAGAGAAAGCAGCAAGAAGCTTCATTATTTAAGGAAAATATTACCCTTCCTACTTTCATTTCTTACTTGATTAAATTTGTTAATTCTTATATAAACCTGATTTCATGCTCTTATTTAAGGAAAAATAGTATTCATTGAAACTTTAATTGTTTTCTTGTCATATTTAGTATTTCATATATTTGGAAAAAATAAATAAATAATATAATCTGATTTTAACTCTTATTTTATTTAAGGACAAATAATATTGATCTTCCTAATTACTCTTACTTGTAATATTTGGAAATGATATATTTTACATTTTGGCCGATTTGAATCTCCTTTTGAATAAGGAAAATAGTATACTTACTTGATTGCTAAAAAATATTTATTTGCCTTATTTTTTTTTCTCCTTTTGCTATATAAATAGGACTCCCTCATACTCAATTCATTCACACACACTCATCTTTCATAACAAGTTATCTCATCAACTCATTCGCTCTCTCTTAACACAAGAGCTCTCACTCTCTTACTACTCATATTATTGCTACTCTTCAAACAAAATAAGACTCCGATAACTTTCAAGTGTTCTCTTTGCCCTTGATTTTTTCGAGTAAGAGTTGAATCAACTTGTTCTCGTTGCTACTATTTTCTACTTAATCGGTTAGTATTCTTGATTAGCATTTTAGTATTGGCCAGCCTTCTATTTTTTTTATTTTTTGTTGTTGTGTGTTGGGAATAAAAGGAAGCACTCCTTATCTTTTTCCCTATGTGTGTTGATATGTCTATGCCTATGTTTGTCCTTTTTATTTCTTATGTGCGTTGTTTATATATGATGTACGAAAAAATTGTTACAATGAATATTTTACATTACAATCATTCTTCCATTGTATACGTGTTACCTCACTTGTTCTAGCTGGTTTTGGACTTAAAGTTCAAGATGATGAAGAGTGACCTAGAAGAATTTTCGGACAAAGCTTTGTTTATTTTAAATTTGTGTATATTTTCATCTGTAATTTTTATTACAATATATGTATAACTCTAAATCAACTCTTATATATGAAGCAATTTGGGGGATCACCTAGGAAGGAGAATTATGTGTTAGTCATTTTTATTTGCAAACTTGTTTTGTGTTTAAAAGTATGCTTAAATGCATAATTTGGGTGATAAATGTTTATGTGATAAAATAAATTTAGATCTAACCAAATGAAATAAAAAATAAAATAAAGCAAATCATATTCGCTCAATCATTTAGCTAATTTTGACCAATTTATGTTTGAAGTTAATTTTATCCAATTTGGCGTGTTAAACACACTAAAATCTTCAGTAAATAATCTGTGTGCATTTTAGTTACTCATTAAATAAATCATGTCTATAGAATTTATTGCATTCATATGTCATTTGGAGTTAGAAATCATGCCTATAGGTCTTATTTAAATGTGTTGATTATTAAATCACTTAGAAATCATGTTTAACTGATTTTAGCATGTTCATAATTGATTTGTTTCTTTACTTTGGCATTTTAGTATGTTAAACACCGAGAGATCATGCCAATAGGTTTGTAAAGTTTCAGCATATCAATAACTCCAATAAAATTTGTTGTGCATATTTTTGGCCCATTTTAAATTAGCTAATATTATTAATTAGTAATCTTATTTGTCCTCTTGAAGTTTTCCGCACTTATGATGCAATATGTTGTTTTCTTAAAAATAATAATAATAATAAGATAAAATCATTTGATGCATTTAACAAATTACTTGGCTTTTGAATATATTTCATAGTAAAATCTTTGCATTTAATAAATTTACTACATTAATGTTCTACTAGTTTTTTCTTTTTTTACAAAGTTTTGCAATATTTTTTTAAAGTCATTGTTCATTCCTCCTTTAAAACTTTGGATTGAATATGACACTGTTTACTTTTAAAAATAAATTATTAGTACTATCTCCTAACCTATCGTTAGTGTGAAAGTCAAAGGAATTACGAGGTCTAGTTCCAATTTTTAAATTAAACCGACGCGTACTCGGAAGTACCACCTACCCATTTTTAAAGGAATTATGTGTATTTATATGTAAATATTCATGTGCCTATATGCAAACTGAATCTTTTAAATCATTTTCAAAAATATAAACTTTTTTCTTAAGACCGACCTCAAAACAAAATTGTTTCTATGGTGGAGGAGCGCGATTGACAATATCGTGGCATCATCCCTATAAAGAAAAAAACATTTTTTTAAATAAAAATTCTATCCAATTTTATTCAAATTTTCAAAAAAAAAATTATTTTTGGCACATTTTATTCTTGTTTGGTGGTGCATAATAAATCAAATTGATTTTTTTTTGTGCATATTATGCCTGTTTGTTTATCCCTTTATTAAAGTGCTTAATATTTGCTCAATATTTTTTATCACATAGATCGTATGCTCAAATAATAAATAATTGAAGTAATCTTAATTGTTTAATAATTTATTTGGGATAGATTAAAATAGAAAAAACAAAATTTTATTGGCTTATCTATTTGTCTATTTTTGTCTCCTCGCTTATCTTTATCTAATTGATTAGTATTTGTTGTGTTTATTATTTCTATCACCTTATAGCATGCTTAATATTAATTGAAATAATAACATAAGCTATTTGTTCGATTTGTTTATAACATAGTCTCGTATTTTAAAATAAATAAAAAATAAATTTGATTATTTATTTATTGCTATCACCTAGCCTTGCATATCTAAATTAATAAAAAAATAATAATAAAATAATCTTAATTGTTTTATATTTGTTATCATTTAGCAAGCTTAAATAAATTAATAAATGAAGTGACCTATTTGCTACTTGTAACCCCCACCTAGATTGCATGAGATACGTCCGGGACCCACATTTGTGGACCTCGAGGGATGCCTAACACCTTCCCCTCGAGGTAATTTGAACCCTTATCCTGATCTCTGGCTCGTTGACCTTAGCTAGGTTAGATAGGTGCCCTAACGCACCTTAATTCGTTAGGTGGCGACTTCAAACTCAAAATCCCAAAATAGTTGTTAGGTCGTGCACAAAGCCCGTTTTTGCAAAAAATGGGCCGCGACAATCTCCCTATTTGACACTTCAACTTGCCCACTAGTTTGAGGATGGTAAGGGGTGGCCACATTATGGCTAACCCCATATTTCTCCAATAACCCCTTGAACAATCTGTTGCAGAAGTGGGAGCCCCCATCACTAATAATTGCCCTTGGGGTGCCAAAACGAGAGAATATATTCTTTTTTAAGAACGCAGTGACACTCTTACCTTCATTGTTTGCGAGAGCGATAGCTTCCACCCATTTAGATACATAATCAACCGCTACTAAAATATACTTCATTCCATGAGAACTCACAAAAGGACCCATAAAGTCAATACCCCAAACGTCAAATAACTCAATCACAAGAATTGGGTTTAGAGGAGCTCTTGCTTTCTTGAAATGCCGCCATCTCTTTGGCATCTATCACATGCTTTAGCAAAATCATGATCATCTTGACGAAGAGTTGGCCAATAGTACCCACATTGTAATATCTTATGAGCGATTCAGATACCACTATGATGTCCACCAACGGGTGAGGAATGGCATGCCTTTAAAACACTCAACATCTCACATTCTGGCACACAACGCCGAATAATCCCGTCGGCACAACTTTTGTATAAATATGGTTCATCCCAAAAGAACTTCTTCACATCATACATGAACTTTTTTCTTTGATGAAAGGACAAGTCCGATGGAATAATATCACTAGCCAGATAGTTTGCGAAATCTGCAAACCATGGAATTAAGTCTTGTGAGGCAGTCAATACATGCTTATCGGGAAAATTATCATCAATATCAGTCTTATCCCCTAACTCTCGCATAGCTTCATCTTCTAGTCGGGACAAGTGATTGGCAACTTGATTTTCGGTCCCTTTTCTATCCCTCACTTCAAAGTCAAATTCTTGTAGCAGTAGTACCCAACGAATCAACCTCGGTTTCGGATCCTTCTTTGCCATCAAATATGTTAATGCTGAATGGTCAGTATGCATTATAACTCTAGTACCTAGCAAATAGGAGCGAAATTTTTCAAAAGCAAAGACTACTGCAAGCACTTCTTGCTCAGTCACTGTGTAGTTCTTCTGAGCTTCATTTAGGGCTTTACTAGCATAGTAAATGGGGTGAAGGATTTTGTTCTTTCTTTGTCCCAATACTACACCAAGAGCAACCCCACTAGCATCACACATCACCTCAAATTGACTGTCCCAATCCGGAGAAATAATGATAGGTGCAAACACCAATTTTTCTTTTAGCTCGCTGAATGCTTTAAGACAGGATTCATCAAAACAAAATTTACAATCTTTCTCCAGCAGTTTGCACAACGGATGTGCAATCTTTGAAAAATCTTTGATGAATCTCCGGTAAAAACCTGCATGCCCAAGAAAGCTTCTCACACCTTTTACAGAGATAGGTGGGGGAAGTCTCTCTATTACGTCGACTTTAGCTCGATCAACCTCTATGCCCTTTTCTGAAATGCGATGACCCAAAACAATACCTTCTTTCACCATGAAATGGCATTTTTCCCAATTTAGTACTAAATTGCAGTCTTCACATCTCTTAAGGATCTCAGATAAATTATTCAAACACCACTCGAATGAATCACCAACCACAGAAAAATTATCCATAAAAACTTCTATAGTATCTTCCACCATGTTGGAAAATATCGACATCATACATCTCTGAAATGTGGCAGGTGCATTGCACAACCCAAACTACATTCTTTTGAACGCAAAGGTCCCATATGGACAAGTAAAAGTGGTTTTTTCTTGATTTTCTTGTGCAATAGAAATCTGATTATACCCCGAATATCCATCAAGAAAATAGTACCACCCTTTTCTAGCAAGTCTATCCAACATCTGATCCATGAAAGGCATAGGAAAATGGTCTTTTTTAGTCCATGCATTTAATTTGCGGTAATCCATACACACCCTCCATCCAGTAACCGGTCTCGTTGGAACAAGTTCATTTTTCTCATTGGGGACCACAATCATTCCCCTTTTCTTAGGTACACACTGAACATGGCATACCCAACTACTATCGGCGATCGGATAGATTACTCCGGGATCCAACCACTTAATGATTTCCTTCTTCACGACCTCTTGCATAGGTGGATTTAAGCATCTCTGGTGCTCAATACTTGACTTATGATCGGGCATGAGTTGGATTTTATGAGAACATATACCAGGAGGGATCCCAATAATGTCCGCAATAGTCCACCTAATAGCTCTTTTGAACCTTTTTAGCACTTTCACCAAACTCTCAACTTGTCGTTCATTCAGGTCTGATGCAATGATTACCGGCAAAGTGTCATCATTTCCTAAGAATTCATACCTGAGATGAGGTGGGAGAGCTTTTAGTTCTAACTTTGGAGCCTCCTCTATAGATGGTTTCGCGGGTGGAGACTCGCGGTTCTTCATATCTAACTCATATTTCTTTGGTTTGAACCGAACATAACCTCGATCAAGAGCCGCGAGTAATGACTCATACTCTTCAATGTAATCGTTATCAAAATTCATTATCACTGCCGCTAATGCTTCTACACTTAGACGTTCTTGTATTTGTGTCTTAGATGACTCACCAATGTTGTAGGATATAGAAGATACCGATTGGAGCTCACCACTCTGCCTCATAGACCTACAAATGTTAAAGGTCACTTCCTCATTATTCAACCGAAATTTCATCTGCCCCTTTTCCATATCTACTAAGGCTCTTCCCGTAGCAAGGAATGGACTCCCAAGAATAATGGGCACTTCAAAATCGACTTCACAATCAAGAATAACAAAATCTGCCGGAAATATGAATGACTCCACTTTTACTAGCAAATCGAGGAGTATACCTATAGGCCTTTTTACTGTTCGATCGGCCATCAGTAGCCGCATCGCAGTGGGCTTTGGATCACCCAAACCCAACTTCTTGTAAATCTAGAGGGGCATGAGATTTATGCTTGCCCCCAGATCACATAATGCTTTCGCAAAATGTAATAGCCCGATTGTACAAGGAATGTGAACGCACCCGGATCTTCTTTCTTTTGTACGAGGGATCTTGTAGCAATAGCACTACAATGCTGCATTCTATCATCATCCTCAAAAGTGACCGATCTTTTCTTTGTTACCAGATCTTTCATAAACTTGGCATAACCAGCATTTGTTCTAAAGCTTCTACCAAAGGGACATTGATAGAAAGTTTCTTCAACATGGTTATAAAATGCCTATATTTACCATCCTCGGTCTTTTTCACTAATCTTTGAGGAAATGGGGGTAGTGGCGTAGACATGGGAGTTACCTTTTTAGCCACTTCAGCAACTTTTCCAGTGTTATCTTCTACTTCACCATTAACCTCTACCACTTCAGTATCTTTTGTCACTTTTTTCTCATTAGACGGCATAGGTGGGTCAATGGTTTGCTTACCACCACGAGTAGTGATTGCCATACAATGTCCATTATTTTTTCGATTTTGGAAAGTGTTGCTAGGAAGAGTGCCGGGTTGCCGCGTGTTCACAGTCGTAGATAATTGGGCCAATTGTAACTCAACCTGCTTAATCGATATTGCATGTGTATCGACTTTTTGCCTAATACCCGCTAAATCATTCCTCAACTCTTTAGTGTGCTCATCACTAGAATCGAACCTCCTCTTCATTTTATGCAACATATCCTCAACTCACGCCATACTACCTCCACCATCCCTAGGAGTAACTTCACGATTTTGAGGAGGAACATAAGGCCCATTCCTATCATTTCTATTACCATAGTTACCCCTGTTGAAGTTGTTGCCGCGGTTGTAATTTTCTTCTCAAACATAATGACCCTCACGATTATAGTTACCATAGATATGACCTTGGTTCCCTTGACCTTGGCGCCAATTCTCCTGATTAGAGCCTTGGGCACTCGGTCGGAAACCCCCCGTCTGCTTATTTACCGCATAGGAATACTCCTCATAATAGCACTCATCATTTGGTGGCGGTGGTTTCGACAAGTAGTTGACTGCATTTATCTTTTCTGCACCCCAGTGACATGTTTTAATATCAACCCAAGCTCAGTTCTCATCTGAGCCATCTCTTCACGAATCTCATCTGTGGCCGGGTTGTGAGTGGATTGCACTGCGAAGGTATTTCTCCCAGTATTTGACTTCCTAGTACTCCAAGCTTTATTGTTCCGGGAGATTTTTTTTAACTTTTCAGCAATCTCAGCATAAGGACACTCCCCATAAGAACCACCCGCTATAGTATTCAACACCGCTTTATTATTATCATCCTGTCCCGGATAGAAGTATTCCTTCAGTGACTCATCATCTATGTGGTGATCGGGGACGCTTCTCATAAATGAGGTGAATCTATCCCAAGAACTACTAACTGACTCTCCTGGTAGTGCCACAAAGTTGTTCACTCTGTCTTTGTGGTTTAGTTTCTTGGAGGCCGAGTAGTAGCGTGCTAAGAAAACGTCCCTTAGTTGGTTCCAAGTAAAACTTGAGTTGTAAGGGAGCTTAGTGAATCAAAAGCAGCCTCTCCCGTCAGTGAGAGAGGAAACACTCTTAGCCCTATTACATCCAAGTTCAAGTCAGGCCTCCTTACACAACTTTTACACACTGCCCTTACTTTAGCTATATGGGCATGTGGATCCTCAGAAAGTAGCCCTGAAAACAAACCTCTGGCAGTGAGCATTTGCATCAGGCTACTAGTTACCACAAAGGTGTGGCCTGGTGGTAGAGGGGGCAAGAAAAGTGGCCCATCGGAGTCTGCTATATTGTCATAGCCTCTGTAGTATTCTTGGGGCCGTGGAGAGGGATTTTATCCGCTCTGTTGTTTTTCACCGGGAGCATCGGGTAACAACTGACCATGAACATCAACCGGAGCTGGGATGTTCTGGTTTGGATCATCATCATTAATACCCAAGTTTCGATTCATGTTGCGTGGTGTACGCCTCTAATTCGTGATCGTAGGGAAACAAGGTTTTTCTTCCTCTCCGTGTATTTGACATACAAGGAAGTTAGTTCTGCAAGAATAAAAAAAATAAACGAATTAAAATTAAGAAAATATCGACTAAAATATAGTAATAAGTTTAAGTTAATCTAAAAACTACTTTCCCCGGTAGTGACGCCAAAATTTGATACGCTCAAACTTACTTCTCAAATAAGAAGTAAAGCGGTCGTATCAAGTAAAGAACCCAAGTAATGAGGTTGGGATCGTTCTCACGAGGAAAATAGTTCAGACTTAACTTCAATCTTTATTACTACTATTTAGTCAATTATTTCCTTGGAAAGCAAATACAATAAAAGGTTTTTTTTTTACTTATAAATGAATGAAAATAACTACCTAAATTAAAGGAGACAACTAACAGCTTCAAATGTTGGAGTTTAATCAATTAATAAAAGTAACTAGGGTTTACGTGTTCCCCACAGTTTCATAACTTGATAATTCTAACTATAACAATTCTTTCCTAGTATCTTGCATGCAAAGTGATAAGTTATGTATTTCTAAATCCTTAGTCCGGCATCTAGAAAATCATGGACTCCGTTGTCTCATACTTGTGCAATTTCTTCTGCTGCTCTCTTCATTACCCTCGACGGCAGGTATGACGAATTGTCACAGGCACAACGGTCCGTCGGGGGTCTCCGTTCCATAACACTTGAACTCTTGGAATATGGATACTAGGACTACTTCTCTGATCTTCATGATGAACCAGCAGGACGGACCGTCATGGCTACGACAGTCCGTCACGCACTCCGTAACCCCACATTTGGTCAGACTTCCCCATCTTCCTTCAGCAACTGCACTACTATGCCACCTACGGACCGTCACGGGCACGACAGATCGTCACAAGCTCCGTAGGTGGTACTTTTCTGCATTTTCTTGCTCAAAAACCTCCGCGTTCATCTTTTAGACAGATTTCCTGCAAATAAAGAGAAACTTACATAAAAATTAGTAAAAAAAGGCTTTTGGACACACTAAACTTAAGGAAAAAGTATTAAAAATACCGTGAAACCACGGTATATCTGCCACCAAATCATTTATTTTCAACTCTAATTACTATTCCTTTTAACAATCACTTGTAGCAATTGAATAGCAAAAATTGACCAAAAAAATAGGATGGACTCAACATAAATTAGAGGAATTACTGATATGCATGTACAAAATCTAATAAGGAACAATCCAAAAATATTATTGGTGATTACAATTAAAGAAAATGCACAAATTAAGGAAAAAATGCACCTACACAAAAAAAAAGAAAAAAAAAGAAGAAAAACACACACACAATTAGAAGGATGAACAACGAAATGAAAAAAAAGAGAGGAGGGAATTAATGAGAAAATGATTAATGCAAATGCGTCTCCCCTATCTATTATTGTAAGCATTTTCAATACACCTTTTTATAATTAATAATAAGAACTGGAAATGCATACATAACAATCATATCACCGAATAATTTTTTTTCTCCATGAAAAACACGCACGGAAATGATTGTTGCAGCAATAAAAGTAACAAGGACTAAAACATATGCTATGATTTTTCTCTTTTGATTAATGGGTGCATACAAAAGAAATATAAGCACATATATTAACTCAATTGACTTCCAACACCGTTGATTGTTGTTACAAAAATATAGTTTGATCTTATAGGCATACCATACATGCTCATTCATTAAAGATCAATAATTTAATGACACATTAATTTCTTTTAACATCGTATTTTAGTTGGATGACAAATAAATGTGGCAAATTATCATATGTGAATGTTCACTTTCAAACTAAAATAGTCAAATATTTAAGTTTGTTTGGATATAGATAGTTAGTTCAATTGCTTATGATTCAACTTTTCCCTTAGATGCTCGTACATTCAATATATTGACGTCATTCGACTTGCATATTATCATGATGCAGATATAGGTGTTCAGGGTTATCAACCAGCGCTCCATTGATAACATTTGCATTCTAACTAGCTTGGTGAGCCTCCTTGTATACTAGAGGTCTTCGTATTATTATTTTTGTTCTTGTTAGGTTGTCGGGGGTCTTTTACTGACTTCATATTATTTAGAGGCTTAATAGACAACAATAGTTGAGGAGTTTTTCACTATTACTTGTTGATGTTTTAAAAATCTTGAGACAATATTTATGTATTACAGAGTATTCCAGATAACTATTGAGTAATTCATGTTGAGATATTTTGAGTTTAACTATGCATTTTGCGGTTTCTAGTCTTCTGATAAGTAATGAGCCAGGTCAAGTGTTTGCTTGGGGACCAACGATAGTCTCTAGTGTCGGCCACTGTAGGCTTAAAATATGACAGGCCCATCTGGTCATTACAATTTCAAATAATATATTTTTAAGAATAATAATTCAATTGTTTTAGATACAGTAAATGATAAAATTACTTAGTTAAAGATCATATTCGTAACATTTTTTTAGAAAAAGAAACAAAATTGTTTATGATAAAGTTTAAATTGTTTCAATAAAATTTATTGGAAGATATTTGGTACTACTATTTAAGACATTAGTTATAATGCTATAAATGTCTCTTTCCCATGGATAAAAAATATTTCCCATATATGGGAGAGTAACTAATATTTTTTAAATTATTTTTCTATTTTTTTTAGTTGTCTCAAATTAAAAATTTATTTTGACAAATCAAGAATTCCTTTTACATATTGTATCTTCAATTAATTACTTAAAAAAAGGTAGAACTTCTTGAAAATCTTAAGTTTTTAATTCATTCACTTCATAATTAATAGAAGTATAACGATAAATTCATTAAGCCAATTATTATCTTTAATAGATATGTCAATTCAAAAGTGAACGCGTAATTAGCGACACAGGAAATAAATAAATTAATAAAAATTCAAATTTAAGACCGAAGGGCAAAAATGTTAAAAAGAAACTAGTTTCTAATGTGAACAATCAATTTTGTTATACTCAGGCCGTTTGGGTCAAATATTTTTTCCTATTTATAAAATAAAAATAAACAACTAATTTCGCAACCTTACTTGAGTTTTTCACAAAAAAGAACCATTAAAACAAAGCTAAAAGATTAAGAAAATAAAAGGAGAAAGTTAACAACCATAGAAAGTGAACAAAGAAATCTTATATGTTATGATATTTCTTTTACAAAGATGATCAAATTTGTGAAAATAAGAAGGAAAATCACAATATATATATATATATATATATATATATTACGGGTTTTAAATAAAACAATCTTACTTATAACCATTTAATTAAGGATTATAACATATCAATTAAATTTAATTTTATTTAAAAATAATTAAATTTTATTTTATTAAATGATTAATCTTTTCATAATTTTAAATTATTAATAAATTAATTATTTTGATTGCTATTCCTTTTTTAAAATAAGTAATTATCAATTACACAGTTTTAGAGATTTATATTGATCACAGTTCCATGTTCACTGTAACACACCACACTACCACCCACTCACATTAATACAATCCCCACGCCTATCCTATGCAACTACCCCACCTTCAGAAATCAAAATTCATCTCTCTCAAACATAGTTCATCGTATTGTAATTCCAGCAAAGATGGGTTTTTCTTAATCGAAGAATCAAATTACTCAAAAGCAGCAAAATAGTCAAGCAAAGAGAACGGTAAGTCATGCGAATCAAAAGGAAAAAAAAAGAAATAATAAAATTTGAAGAAACCCATTCAGATTCAGATTTCGTAAGTTAGATAAAAAATTTATAAATTAAAAAGCAACAAATATTGAAATTGATCGGCCATCAAAACCGTCAATAAGAAGAAGAACAACATTGAGGACTCAGAATTTTCAATATCCGAAAAAGGCAAAGAAGTGATTAGGGTAACTGTTATATCTATTTTAATTTCAAATTAGTGATTATTTTGTTATAAATATTATATCATACAATTGTTTTAATGATTGGAACTTGTACACATGTCTATTTGCTCAATACATCAGTAATAGAATTTTTGATGTGTTTTATTGATATCGATGGAAAGTACCATTGTCAAAGATATTGCCAAAATCATATGACATTATGAAAAAACAAAGAATGATGATGGCGCGATCAATAAGAATGAAGTAACTGGAACTATTTCTAGAAAATTTGGTGGACCTCGCATGGCAAAATACACATGCTTAAGATACCAGCAATTATCCTACACCAAAAGCACGAAATTAAATTTGAGATAGTTGATTGCACCTTAGAAATTTCAGAATTACAAGTTTTTTATTTTTAAAAAACATTTGGACGATATTTTTGAGTGTAATACAGTTTTAAGTATTTGATGATATTTAATATCCACTATTTTCTTCCAGATACCAACTACATATGAATTACAGATTGACTATTATAATTTGAGGATACTAGGTATATACAGACTGCATATCAATTGAATACACCATTCTAATGATAAATTACAAGATTGAGTATAATAATTTTTGGGATAACAATTATATTGTCACGATCCTAGAGTATCCACTAGCATTTAGGGCAATCCTTAGGTCGGAAAATTGCGTACTTGACCTTTCGGAGGTCTTGTACTAGCCATTTTCTATCATTCATTACATAAGACATGAAAAGTAGTGCAGAACTAAAACTTTTCACGACAATTATAATAAAAAGGAAATATCTTTTATAAATACTAAAGAGTAGTCTCATCGTCACAAGCCAACTTAAAGACACGGCATAAATATCATAGGGACACGACCCTTTACATTGAAAGAAATATATAATAAGTCTTAATAATAGAAACTAAGAAATAGAACTATGCCCTCGAATATATGAGGACACACTTAGTCTTGAGAGAGTTGATTCGCAAGCTTGCTTTCTAGTCTTCAACTTTCCTCCAACTTATACTTATTAAGTATAGAAAAGTATGAGGTTAGTACAAACAATGTACTAAGTATGACATATGCAAGAACATTCAAAAAGGGACGTTTTAGTAGAAATAAGCTTTCATGCCAATTAAGTAAAACTTTCATGAATATAGAAGTGAAATATCATATAGATCATCATTTAGCACATAAGAAAGGACTTCATAATTTTAGCTTAAAGGACCACTTTATAGTGAACTCCAAAATAATTACAGTCAACTCAACTTTGCAGTGAACTCATTCTTAGCAATCACAGTGAACTCCTTTCCTTTGAGGCTTCCCTAACCAAGTTATCCTAAGACTCACTAAGGTATGACAGGAAGGAACCACCCATGCACCCTCTTCATTACACACCTAAGTGATCCTTAAGAATACCAACCATAGGCTTACCTCGCACGGGAAACAAGTCCACACTATATAACTAGAAATTAGAAGAACATTCATGCATTAAGGAATTCACATAAGTGCCCTTCCCTAAGTTGACTTACAAGTTACACAAAGTGCAATGTGAGAATAGTATCCCATACTACTACTCTCACTTTGTGCTCCTTGAGGATTCCATGAGGTTAGGTACACCACATTCACCATTCGTAAACTTCATTATACAAGACATAACCTTATCATGATTTCTTAACATTAGACATTAAGTCATATAAATTCATTTCATTACAGGATAGCACATTCATACATTAAGACAAAGACACACCAAGACTCCCCTTTCAAGTGTCTACTTGTGCAATTGACAAATAGCATCCCATTCCACTACCTACCATAATTAGTACACTCTTAATTACATTATTTTGTGGAGGATAGCTGTCACATCCGGGGAGCACTCCGTAGAAGTAACATGGTGTATTCGACCTTTCGGAGGTCTTATACAAACCCATAGGTATCACTCATCGCATTTGTCATAGTAAATTTAGCAGAAAATTTAGACCTTTCTTAGCACATCGTATGCTAGATCATTACATACTTAGACTCCAAGTCTCTTTGCCATCTTAGACTCAACAACATTAGAGTACATTAGGGACACGAAACTTAAAACATAATACATAAGTAATAATTTATACCCTTTAGAGTAAACCATGAATAGGGAATCCTTGGAACTTAAGGACCCCTTTCCTTGAGCTTGGGAATCGCATATGAAGCTCTTCAATAATATAGATCTCCTTCAAGCATCCATAACCTACACTTTGTGTAAAGAGTAGAGAAGAATGGGGTTAGTACAAGAATGCACTAAGTATGACAACCATGCAAAAACATTCATTTAAAAGGGACATTTTCTTGAAATAATACTTCATGTCTTTTTGAGTAAATCTTCATAAAACCTTTATACAATAGCATTTATATCATTCAAATACTTCATATAGACATATTCAAAGGCCAAACATCATATAAGATCTGTTAGAATTTGTGCAACCACTTAATAATCAATGGACCAGGTCCCTTGATACACTCAAAGTAACAACTACAGTAAATAAATGTAGATTATCAACACAATCAGTTTATGTGGAAACCTCCTTGCTCAGGGGAGTAAACCACAACCTGTTATACAGGATTTTAATCCGTTTCACTAATCTTTACAAGTAAAAGTAAATCGGTTACAAAAAGTGATAAAAAGTTATTAATCTCACAATCAAGCAATAACTATATTGCTTGAAGAGCCTAAGCATATATGATTCTGCCCACTAAGCTATCACCACTAGAAAACATAGGATTTTACTAAGCAACACAAAGGTTTCCCACTAAATCACCAACCTGCTGACGGTTTAGACTTTTCTAAGCAACACACAGGTTATCCACTATATTAATTGACCTTAACTAATGTAGAATTCTCAGACTGGAACAACTGAATTCTTGACTAATCTATAATTCTCTGACCGCAACAACTGAATCCTTTATAGATTAGACCAGATTAAAATTTAGGATCGAAAGAAATACTTCTAAGACTTCTACACTTTCAACGCCTTAGCTTGAGTTGTTCACTAATTATTTCTTCTCTTCGATTTTCTTAGCCTTTGCAAGAGTTCTTGAGATGCCTTTTCAAGTTGCAAAAACTAAATTGTGAATGTAGAGTTGTCATGTTTACGTAGAAAGGTCACAATCCTTAAAGCAATGCCATTGGCTGAGATTTCTGGCGCCTCTGCCACTGTTGGAGACTGTGCACCAACTTTTTGTATTTTATCCACCTGGCAACAAAAAGCATATTGAGCTGAGAACCAGGTTCCTTCACAAGGTTCCTGTGTTTGTCAAACCATCAAAAGTACAAAATAACATTTTCTCCCATTTTGATGATGACAAACAATATGCAGTACCTGAAAAAAAACCCATTCCTCTAACTCTTCAAGATATCAGCATCACCATACCCTTCACATCTCCCCCTAACAATAATTACACCTTGAGCAATTTACGATACCTTCCCCCTAACAATAATTACACCTTGAGCACTTTTCGATATTTTCCCTCTGACTTGCATATCCCAAAAACACACCCCACAGCTATAAATTCCCCCTTTTGGCATCATTAAAAAGAGGCACAGTAAACCAAAAATACTAATAAAACAGTTATGTAAGATCATAGCCTTTTTGCAAATCAAGCATAAAAGAAAACAACAGACAATAGACGTCAGCCAGAACAAAATAGGAATAAGATTCATTGCAAAACAGAAATTGCATTCAATTCATTAAAGTTAAACTAAGTTTGGAGAAATTGGAAATGTTCCACACAAAAAAAAGAGGGAAGACCACATGAAGGACTATGAGGGGGGAGGCTGATGGCTAAGGGACTGAATGATGACAGTAAGTCTAGCATTTGCGTCATCATTGTCCTTGATTGATTTTTCTTGTAGTGCAGCAATCTTGGTCCTCAATTTTGCATTTTCCCTATGCAGTTCTTGAATGAGAGAGGTACCAGGTTCCTCAGTCTGCACCTTGAGAAGTTCAACCTTAAGAATAGCAATCTCAGCATCTGTTCTTCTCACCCTCATAGTCCTCTCTTCCAAATCATGCTTCATCTGATCCTGCGCTGCAATTAACTGAGACACTTTAATCTTAGGATTTCCCTTTCCTTCAAAGCATTCGCACTTAACCAGAGTAATTATAGTAAATGCTGGCAGTTCCTACTTTGCCGACTCCAAGTGGAATGTTTAGGTACTTGAATACTTTTGTCAATAAGTATCCATAACCCATTCCATGCTTCCTTTTCGCTCAATTACAATCTTGTACATGTGTTCAAGCATGAGTGCTGGAAGTTCCAGTGATTCAAACTTGCACAAGAATTCCATAAGAAATAGATCAGATGAAGTGGCAGAAGTCCTCTTCTCTGTTCTGGGAAGAAGAACCTTGTTGACAAATTCAAAGACGAACTGATATTCATTCTTCATTAACTTCTTGAGCAATCCAGTGCATCGAGTTATGGGAACCTTGGAACATACTTTGACAAATTTAACAGAACAAGTCTTCCCAACCACAAACTTGATACCTTCTCAAGGTATTCCTAAGATGTTTCCCAGTAAGTCTTCACAAGATAGATTTCTATGTTTCCTACTCTTTTCTTAATACTACCATCTTCTTGAAACTCAATGATATAGTAGATCTCACCTAATTCTTCCTCATGGAGAATAAGAGACTTGGTGTCAAATAGGTGTATCCATGATTGAATCACCACAATGTCATGTAAAGTAGCCATCCCAGGTTGCTTAACAATATTCATATCAAAAACTCTACCTGCCACGACAGTTTGTGTTCTTAGATTGTCAACAATTGTTTGTCTGTTGATAGCTGCGTCTTCCACATGTACTTGTGGACCAGCTCCCTGTTCATAATCTTCAGGTTCCACTTCAGAAGTTTTTCTCTATATTTTTCCTTTTTCCTCAGCACCACCAGCCTTAGTTGATCCTTCGGGTTTTCTTTAAATTTTGTTTCAAATCATCCACAATTTCCTTATCAGGTCCCTCTTCAGACTCCGCACCTAATACCTCCACCACATCTGACAATGGTATTTGGAATGACGACACATTAAAAGTTCTCTTCCTTCGATTGTTAGCAATAGATTCTGCACTCGCCTTCATAGCATCAACCATCATTTGTGTGTTATAAGAAATATTTGAACAAACAACACAACAATATTTAATTAAAATAAAGGTGGGAGTTTATGTTATGACCTAATACAAAGTTTTATCACTAATTTCAAAAGGACAAGAGTCATTACACGCAAAAAGCTATTAGTTAATTATTAAAGAGTGGCAGAAAATTATACATA
Source organism: Solanum pennellii (assembly GCF_001406875.1). Taxonomy (NCBI): domain Eukaryota; kingdom Viridiplantae; phylum Streptophyta; class Magnoliopsida; order Solanales; family Solanaceae; genus Solanum; species Solanum pennellii. The sequence goes on along the minus strand of NC_028638.1, from coordinate 14,601,102 downwards.
ATGCTGAAAATATTTTTTAAAGTAATAGCGAATAAATTACTAATGCAGAGATCACTCTTAGTTAGCATGCCACAAGTAAAAAGACAATTTTATTATTATGCAAAAATATACATTATTTTTATAGTTTTTTAATCAGGGAAGACTTTAAATTTTACTTTTTAACTAAAAAAGGGTTATCAAGTAGTGGCAATGTCTAATAAATAAAAAACAAAAGCTGATTAGTTGATTTTTTTATTGAAAATGACAGAGAACAGATAATTGCAGAAAAAAATATTGAGCAAGCAATTAACTTAATTTAACAAAAAAAAACAGTGATTATACTATGCAGAATTTTTACATAAGCAGAGAAATATTCAAGTGTTTAACACTTTGTTTGGATCATTGTTACTCATTGTTGAATAATGTATTGTATTGTATTATACTCTATTGTACTGTATTGTATGGTAGATACAATGTTTGATTAGATTGTATTATTTGTTGTTGTTTAATAACATTTTAATTATTTGATTTGATTGTATCGTATCTGTATTATAATTTATGAATTTACTTAAATATCCCGTATTATTCTAGGGTAAGAGGTTTGACTAGGTTTAAATAATTAAGGTCAAGGGTAAAATAGTATTTTGAAATACTATGTAAATATATAATTGGAAAAAGAAATTAAGTAACAATGGGAACACACCAAATTGGTTGTTCTATAAAATAAGATTTTTTATTATTACGCAACAACGAAATATAACAATGAAGTATAATACATTTTAAAAGAACAATCAAAACAAACACTGTATATATAGTAACGATATAATACAATATAATTGATAACAATGATCCAAACATAGTGTAAATAACGTAGAAGTATCCATGCATGTGATTTATTATATTCCGAAATATGCACATATTACTAGTTATTTAATTCCTATAAGGATTTCTAGGTGAACCTGCTGAAATTATTATTTTACTCTATTTGCAGAAACTAATTACAATGCAGGAAATATTTAACAACGAATAGAATACAAATATAGCAAATTTATCTATATTTTTCGACATGCTTGAATTATTTAGAAGAGTTATCAAACATGAGTTATTAGTTAAATCCTATGAGCATGATATCAATTTTTATTTCAAATATGAGACAAGTTATTGAGCAAAACAAACATTTTATCAGTTTTTTGTATTTCAACTGGGTGGGTTATAACACTAAACAGAGCAGGTCAACACGTAATAGTCAAAAACTTACTAATATTATGTTACGGGAGTTAAAAAATTTAATGATTTATTCTATTACGTAATTGGTGAACATTAACAACAAGTGGCCAATGAGAACGAGTTTGCAATTTAAAACAACTTTCAAAAGCAAATCACAATATCGACTGAGTTACTTTATTTTAGAGCAAGGAACGAACAAGCACTTAAATCAATCTTATGTGCATGCTTTCTAACAAGTAAGCTCCTATGATATAACATGTAGCATGTAAGTCCCTTTTCCATCTAGATGATCCCCCAAATTTATTTCATATATATACTAAAGTTAGAGTTTATACAAACATTATAAATAAAAATACATAATAAATACGAATTAAAAATACATAAATAAAATAATCTCCAGGCGTCTCTTCAAATTGAACTTCAAGTTCGAACGTGTTAAAGAAATCAATACTACACACATAATAATATTTATTTAGACAAGATAAGAGATACAAATATTTATTTAACAATAAATTACACATTTAGAAAAGATTTGAAAACAAACTTTCAATAAAATCTAGGTGAAAAAAAATGTAAATGTGTATAAAGAATACGAACCGATTAAATAGGCAAAAATATACCATCAATAAAAATCTGCAGTTTATCCAATCAGAGACAAGAACACAACGAAGTATCAAGTAGAGAGAAGAACCTTAAAGTTCACCGAAATGCTTGATAACATTTATTAAAAATAGAGAGAGTAATATTTTGGTATTTTCAGTACATAAGCTATGTTAAGATTCGGAAGAATGAGAGGAGGGTCTCTTTTTATAAAGAGAGGGGCATGGCATGGAAGGAAAGTGTATATTTAAATAATGAATCAACCATTATTAATAAGGAAGAAAATCATTTTATTTTATTTTATTCTTATTTCCTTAGAAGGTGAGAGCAAAAGTCAGCAAGACTTGACCGACACAATAAGAGTCTAAAAATCAAGCTCTAACTATGGTAAATAACAAATTGGCACAACCACTAATGTGATCAAGCAGAATCAAGTGATTATTTAAGGCAAAGAAACAATTTACAACTCAATTTTAACCATGATCAAGCAAGCTTTGACAGAATAAATGTATATATAGCAACACAATCAATTCGATTTATCAATTTTTAGACCTACAAGATTGCTATCAAATCCACAATTTCTACTAATTAAGGGTAATTATCACTTAAAAGAGGGAGCTAAATCAACTACTAATATGCATGATACTGATCTAAGATCAGTCAAGAGTTTTGCAAAAAATTGATTTTAACACCAAAGTTCTACCATGAAATTAACATATTAGCTCTAACACAATTTAATGAAATACTAACAGCAAACTAACAAATTGCAATTTCTTGATCATATGAGAAATTTGGACGGTGAAAAATATTAATGAACAAGAAACCCAGACACATGAAGATTAAAGATTAGAAAATGAAAGTTTATACCTGGGACAGATATGCATATATTTGTCCTTATCAGAATGCCTTGATTCTCAATTCTCGATAAGGATAATTAGAGTAGCGATTGGCAGTTGACATGCAGATGGTCCTCGCGGACCTCGCTAGTCAGAGTGGTTGTTGCTGGTTCTCTTACCGGAGGTGCTCTGATCACCGGTTGGAGCTCACCGGCTGCTTGTTGTCTCCCTGCATTTTTTGTTGCTATCTCGTCAAGTTTCTTCTTCAGGTGTTCTGTTGCTGCTGTCGCTAGCTTCACTGGAAAAAAGACAAGAGGAGAGAAAGAGTAAGAGAGGGGTCTCCAACGTTGCGCTTTCTCCGGTGGCGTCCTGCCGGAGACTACGACAGTTAGGGAGAGAGAGGGAGAGGGGAGGGGAATGACGAGGGGAAAGATACGGGAATATTGAGGCGCCAGTAGGGAGGAAGCCTTCATCGGCGATGGATAATCTCACCGGAGGAACAACGTGAGAAGAGAGGGGAGGCTGGCGGTGTTGAGAGAGATGGGAGAAAGAGAATGAAAATGTTTGGGTTGGTTCTTCTTAAATTAAAATAGGAAAGGCGAATAAATTGGTCTCAAGCATTGAGATCAAGTGAGATTGAGGGCCCAAATTAATTTCAGAATTAGATGGATGAGATCAAAAGATAGGGTTTTAAATCAGATTGGGTTGGGATTGGAATGGCAAAAATTGCAATAGAATTGGCTAGAATTGAAATGCAAGGTTGATTATAATTGAAATAAAATTAAAATTGAAATGGCTAGAATTGAAATAAATTGGAATAAAATGGGTTAAGATTTAAATAATTTTGAGGAAAATAAAGAAATTGTTATCCAATTAAATACTACATGTATTAAAATATATTTTTTATAATTAAAATCACTCAAAACTTAGAACATTTGAATAAAATAATTGTTTCTAAATTTATTAAAATTCTTGTAAATATTTTAATAATATTTACAATAATTATTTATAGTAGACACACTAATATATATATATATATATATATATATATATATATATA
>NC_028638.1:14593522-14596939 GCF_001406875.1 Solanum pennellii | reverse complement strand
TATATATATATATATATATTTTATGCGAAACCGACTAAAATTGTAAACTTAAAATAAAATTTAAAATACGTATTTAATCTAATAACATTTCAAAAAATGGTTAAAGGTCTGTCAAAATTGAGTGTCAACAACTGCCCCTTGATTTCTTGGGAAGGAAGGATGAATTGTCGAGCAACCAATGTTGACTTAGTAGCTGATTTTGTCCGACCGACGATAGACATCGGTGGGATCAATCGAAATGATGTGGAGTTGGAAAAGGGTACGACCCAGACTTTGGTATTAAGCCTCCTACATAACTCTGGTTATACGAGAGTCAGGTTGTGTGTAGTTCTAGATTCAAGAGAAAACAAAACTCCTAAAAATTGAAAAAACGATACGGTATTCGAAAGGACAGGATGTCGACTTGAATAAATTAGATTAGAGTAGCGAGTAGAGAGAGATAGAGAAACGAGAAGAGCATGTTAGAGTAGCGAGGGAAAGATCGACCACACCTACATATTTCAAAATGACTAAGCGTCCTATTGTAAGGTGGACAAGCCTAAGCGTCATTTTTGCAAGGCACAATGTCACATCCACGGAGCACCCCCTAGAAGTAACCAGTGTCGTGGTTCTCGAAGTGAACTAAGACTAAACTCTTAGTATTCATCATTACATTTCATAGGTTAAATAGAGGAAATTTAGAACTTTTCATCTACATAGAGAATTTACATAGACTCCTCACATAGGAATCACTACATAGACTTCTACTTTTATGTCACATATACAATATACAATATAGAGTCTCATCGAGATGTCTCATATAAAACCATCTAAGTCGAAATAGAACAATTTTTGAATAACCCTTACACAAATGTATAATTGTCACTTAGGACTTATAACAATGTCTTGAACAATAAGAGAGTTCAACAAATGTCTTTTAGACTATAGCAAGTCACATAGGTAGAATGAGAAAAGGCATTATCCTCGGATCTTGAGGAATACCCACACTTGGAGAAATGATCCAAGACTTCCTTGAAAATTTGTCACATATCCTTCAACGACCGGAACCTTAAATGTTTGGAAAAAGGGGAGAAATATGGGTTAGTAAATCACTTGTACTAAGTATGGAAATATATGCACACACAATGTAGAAATCGTGCTAAATGGGACATTTTTTCAAAATCATGCTAAGTTACTTTGAAAAGCCTTATGCACAATCAATAACACATGTACGACAATAATCATATATTCTTTAAGACAATAGCATATTCAACACAAGACCAACATAATAAAGTATAACCAAGTCAACATACATCATAGCATAATTCAGTACGCAACAAAAAGAACTTTAACATCATGCTGTAACAACAAAGCAAATATAAGAGCTTATATTATTACAACATATACAAGAAACTTACTCATAATAAAACATCAAATTCTACAAGTGCAATGACTAAGTAAAGCTCCATAACCTTACTCAACCAAGTAAACCCAAAAAAGGACCATAAACAATGTCTAGACTCACATAACATAGCATTAAGAGTAAGCATCACCATACATTGCAATATACACCAATGGTACGCTGATAAATGAAACCAACATCAGTATCATTAACATGTAAGTCACCATTTGCATATCATTAACTTTATGAGATCTTAAGAATATAGGAACATCCTCCTAAGACTTAACTAAAGGAAAATTAGTGCAATGTATCGGTTGAGTCCCATACCCTTACCTAGACTTAGTAAAACCCTTTTGGTCACCCTAGTTACTGTTCACATTATTACTTTATTTTACGTTGGGGAACACTTGCATTAACCATCACGGAACACAAGAGATAAATGTGGATTCATTTTCATGAAACCCTACACCAAAAGAAGGTGGACGACTTATCAAGGTAGTACCAAAACATGAACATAGCATTCTAGGTGGATCCATTAACTAGTATTCCTATGGGGAAAACATAGTTCAAGAACTAGGAGATATGCTTGGGAACTTCTTTATGAACATTGCATTATAGTCTCCAATCTCATGAGTACAATAGTTAACCTACCTTCCCTACTTGGGAAAGGATACTCCTCACTACTAGTTCACTCGTTGCTAAGCTAGAGTCCTTTTTGAAATGTCTTTCTTTAATAATCATAACTTAGTTTAGGTCATAGGAGAATAGATACTTGTATAGTTATGGTCATTATCTCAATAGGAATTGCATGAGAATATCCTTTCAATACAACCCTCATATGTGAGACTAGAACATTAAAATCATCATATCATAGTAAGGCACATAAGATTTAATAACAAACCTTATATCATTACATCTTAATCATAATCTCACAATCCAGATAATCAAGAAATTTCAATTACATCATCATACAAAAACCTAATTAATCTAATTGAAACATAGACTTCAGTTGAACTTCACCACCAAGTACAAGCTATCATAATTGAAGTAAAGGTTTGAGATCACAAAGACTTACACGATCTCCTTCAAAAGCCATCGTCCAAGGTCTTACCATAAACTAACAAATTTAATCCAATAATTGGTGTAATAACATCATAAAATATTAATTAACACAATAACTAAGTAAATTGCATCAACACTAGTCAACTCTATGTTAGTTCATAACCTAGGGTTAGGGAGTTGGGGTCAATTCATTACCTCTTCCGCAATACTAGGTTTAGCATCAAGAACTACCATAATTGAACCATAATACATCATAATATAATCATAAAAACCAATAGAAGTCAAGAACAACACAATTGAAAATATCAATCTCGGATTAGAAAGAAAACCATATGAAAATCATATTTTTGCAACCAATTTCGGAAGATCATTCTGGGAAAAGGAATCCCAAAGGTGAAGAGTTCCCATACCTTGATATTACCTGAATATTGATTGATAAAAGTTGACTTCTTTAAGAACTAGAACCCTTAGACCTTGGTCTTCTATGGAGTCTTCTTTGACACATAATGTAGAGAGAAGAAAGAGCAATTTGGGTTTGGGAATTGTTGGGTGTTAAGTTGGGTTTAGGCGTAAGGTAGTTTATTGTCACGACCCAAAACGGGTCGCGAGTGGCACCCACACTTATCCTACTATGTGAGCGAACCAACCAATCCAATCCCCAACATTTGTACCATAATAAACAGAAAATTAATGCGGAAGACTTAAAACTCATTAATGAAGATCGATTAAATAACTTATAAAAACTCAATACTATTTATTCCCAAAACCAGGAAGTCATCACCACAAGAACATCTATCCTCAAATTACTAATCTAAGAGTATCTAAGAAGCTAAAATAAGTAAAAAGCTAGTCCATGCCGGAATTTCAAGGCATCAAGACATGAAGAGAAGATCCAGTCCAAGCTAGAAGCAATAGCTCACCCTGAAATCTGGCTTGATGAAGACTGGCTAGAGTTGCGGTTGAGTTGAAGACGA
>NC_028638.1:14515525-14586584 GCF_001406875.1 Solanum pennellii | reverse complement strand
CCGAATCCATATACTATCCTGGTGTCGGAACGTGACACTCCGATCCATATACTATCCTGGTACCGAACGTGACACCCGATCCATATACTATCCTGGTGTCAAAACATGACACTCCGATCCATATACTATCCTGGTGTCGGAACGTGACACCCGATCCATATACTATCCTGGTGTCGGAACGTGACACTCCGATCCATATACTATCCTGGTGTCGGAACGTGACACTCCGATCCATATACTATCCTGGTGTCGGAACGTGACACTCCGATCCATATACTATCCTGGTGTCGGAACGTGACACTCCGATCCATATACTATCCTGGTGTCGGAACGTGACACTCCGATCCATATACTATCCTGGTGTCGGAACGTGACACTCCGATCCATATACTATCCTGGTGTCGGAACGTGACACTCCGATCCATATACTATCCTGGTGTCGGAACGTGACACTCCGATCCATATACTATCCTGGTGTCGGAACGTGACACTCCGATCCATATACTATCCTGGTGTCGGAACGTGACACTCCGATCCATATACTATCCTGGTGTCGGAACGTGACACTCCGATCCATATACTATCCTGGTGTCGGAACGTGACACTCCGATCCATATACTATCCTGGTGTCGGAACGTGACACTCCGATCCATATACTATCCTGGTGTCGGAACGTGACACTCCGATCCATATACTATCCTGGTGTCGGAACGTGACACTCCGATCCATATACTATCCTGGTGTCGGAACGTGACACTCCGATCCATATACTATCCTGGTGTCGGAACGTGACACTCCGATCCATATACTATCCTGGTGTCGGAACGTGACACTCCGATCCATATACTATCCTGGTGTCGGAACGTGACACTCCGATCCATATACTATCCTGGTGTCGGAACGTGACACTCCGATCCATATACTATCCTGGTGTCGGAACGTGACACTCCGATCCATATACTATCCTGGTGTCGGAACGTGACACTCCGATCCATATACTATCCTGGTGTCGGAACGTGACACTCCGATCCATATACTATCCTGGTGTCGGAACGTGACACTCCGATCCATATACTATCCTGGTGTCGGAACGTGACACTCCGATCCATATACTATCCTGGTGTCGGAACGTGACACTCCGATCCATATACTATCCTGGTGTCGGAACGTGACACTCCGATCCATATACTATCCTGGTGTCGGAACGTGACACTCCGATCCATATACTATCCTGGTGTCGGAACGTGACACTCCGATCCATATACTATCCTGGTGTCGGAACGTGACACTCCGATCCATATACTATCCTGGTGTCGGAACGTGACACTCCGATCCATATACTATCCTGGTGTCGGAACGTGACACTCCGATCCATATACTATCCTGGTGTCGGAACGTGACACTCCGATCCATATACTATCCTGGTGTCGGAACGTGACACTCCGATCCATATACTATCCTGGTGTCGGAACGTGACACTCCGATCCATATACTATCCTGGTGTCGGAACGTGACACTCCGATCCATATACTATCCTGGTGTCGGAACGTGACACTCCGATCCATATACTATCCTGGTGTCGGAACGTGACACTCCGATCCATATACTATCCTGGTGTCGGAACGTGACACTCCGATCCATATACTATCCTGGTGTCGGAACGTGACACTCCGATCCATATACTATCCTGGTGTCGGAACGTGACACTCCGATCCATATACTATCCTGGTGTCGGAACGTGACACTCCGATCCATATACTATCCTGGTGTCGGAACGTGACACTCCGATCCATATACTATCCTGGTGTCGGAACGTGACACTCCGATCCATATACTATCCTGGTGTCGGAACGTGACACTCCGATCCATATACTATCCTGGTGTCGGAACGTGACACTCCGATCCATATACTATCCTGGTGTCGGAACGTGACACTCCGATCCATATACTATCCTGGTGTCGGAACGTGACACTCCGATCCATATACTATCCTGGTGTCGGAACGTGACACTCCGATCCATATACTATCCTGGTGTCGGAACGTGACACTCCGATCCATATACTATCCTGGTGTCGGAACGTGACACTCCGATCCATATACTATCCTGGTGTCGGAACGTGACACTCCGATCCATATACTATCCTGGTGTCGGAACGTGACACTCCGATCCATATACTATCCTGGTGTCGGAACGTGACACTCCGATCCATATACTATCCTGGTGTCGGAACGTGACACTCCGATCCATATACTATCCTGGTGTCGGAACGTGACACTCCGATCCATATACTATCCTGGTGTCGGAACGTGACACCCGATCCTCTATTTCTATCCTTGTGTCGGAATGTGACACCCGATCCTCTAATCTCATTACTTTAGTTCATCCAGCCTTCTTTTATACCAAGGCATCATCAATAACAAAGTAAATTTAGGATTTAAGATTCAATAGCCTCATTATGCTAATTTCATCACAATTATTTATAAAATCACATCATGCATCCACATAATTAAGCATATAGAAGACTTTATAATACTACCCAACACATATCATTCGCTATTAAGAGTTTACTACGAATAGCATAAACCATAACCTACCTCCACCGAAGAATTCGTGATCACGCAAGCTACTCCTCAAAATCTTCGCTTTCCTCTTCGTTCTCTCTTCTCTACTCGTTCGTTCCTCCCTTCTCTCTCTGTTCTTTCTGTTTTTCTTATTTCAAAACCCTCTTTCTTTTACCCTAATTAGCATATAATTAAGTATAAAAGATGATAAAATACCCCACTAATTGTTTTAAGGTTATCCCTTTTAATTCCCCAAGTAATTGAATTATTAACATTAACCCACTAACTTTATAATTATAGGCAGGAATAGTCCAAAACGCCCCTTTAAAAACTTAAGCAGAATTCCGACCCGAGTGAGCTGACGGAGACTGTGACGGTCCGTCACGACTGTGACGGTCCGTCCTGCAGGTCCGTCACAAAGCTCAGAGACTAAATTTCAGTGAAGGGTCTGTGACGGCCCGTCGTTCCTGCGACGGTCCGTCCTGCCATTTCGTCGCGAAGTTCAGAGAGTCAATTTCAGTACCCAAATTTCAGAATTCCAAGTGTTTTGGAACGAGACCCCCTCGATGGTCCGTCGTTCCCATGACGGTCCGTCGTGGGATCCGTCGACCAAGACAGTTTTTCTAGAAATAAAATCTGCTGCTCAAAACGACTAAACAGGTCGTTACATTTATATAGTTACTTAAATAACCTAATTAACAATCCCGTAATACCTAAATAAACCCCTAACTAACTAACTTAATTAAATGAACCAATTTAAAACTTAACAGAATGTGCAAGCCTCACCTACAAGACTCGACCTACGAGTCGTAGGTTAGTCGACGGGCATTGTTCCCCTTTGTCCTTCACATCCGTGATTTGGATCATAGAGTATGCATTTATACCCTTTTTTAAAATTTATTAAGTGTTGGTGGACGGAGGCATCGACACCCCGTCGGTCAACCTACACTCCGTCGATGGTGGGTGTAGGTGTTGCTGTCTTTTGACAGCTTCTTGGTTATTTGGGAAAATCCTCCTCAAAGACCCTTAGGGTGGTCCTTGTGGAGTCTTACCCAGATTTTTTGACCCTAAACATATTTAATACGTGTTTGACACCCTCTCATAAAGTTTCATAAATTTCCGACTCCTAAAACCTTGTGAAATCGGCTAAGGAACACTACCACCTCTTTCACTAGTCTCCGAACGTCATGGACGTTTCATGATGTTTTGACTCTAAAATTTCCTAAATGACTTAGATTCATTATTTTTGACCTTATAACATTGTTACAAACCTTAGACACTCACGTGAGGCTCTAGGTTAGGTTTAGACTTTCGGACTGTTACATTATCCCCCCTTAGAAACATTCCTCTCCGAATTACACTAATATCTTTTGAAGGGAAAGGATAGACTCAATACTAGCAGCCAAAACAAACAACCACATATCAAAAAATGAGTTATAACTCAAATCAAAACAAAAAAAAATGGAATTTGCACACAACAACTCAAAACATCAATTACTTCATATAAGAGCTTAAGATCACAATCATGAGGAATTTCCTTGTCAACATCAACACGAGCTCAACAACACATTAACAATCCTTATGCAAAAACTCATTTCAAAACATATCAACATGCTCAATAACATTTCATTAAAGCAAAATATTCCAAATAAACAAATATGTGCAAATCAAACCAAATAGCATATTTCCAAAATTTAGTTTATCAAAACTTTTACAATATTTATGCACACCTTTGCAAAACAAGTCAAATTCAATTTTATTAAGTATTTTAGTAATTAATAGGAACTCCTAACCTTAATTAACAAAGATATGAAAATAACGGGACTTCATGTTGGCGTCGTCCTCCGATGTTGCTCCCTCTACTAGGTGGTTCTTCCATAACACCTTTACGGAAGCCACCTCTTTGTTCCTTAACTCCTTCACTTGTCTATCAAATATTTCAATCGGAACCTCTACGTAAGAGAGATTCTCATCCACATTTAGACCTCAATTGGATGAATGGACTCAGGGTGACCAATGCACTTCTTAAGATTGGAAACATGGAAAATCGGATGAACCAAAGCTAGCTCACTAGGGAACCTCAACTCACAATCAAACTTACCAACCCTTTGCAAAATTTCATAGCGACCCACAAAGCGAGGAATTAACTTTCCTTTCTTGCCAAATCTCATCACCCCTTTCCTAAGTGAAATTTTCAACACACTTTATCATCTTTTTCAAACTCTAGCTCTCTTATCCTATTGTCGGAATAAGACTTTTGCTAGCTATAGGTTGTTTTCAACCGGTTCCTTATGATATGAATGATACACTCAAATTTACTTCTCGAAAAGAAGTATAAGCGATCGTATCAAGTAAAGAACCCAACTATGAGGTTGGGGTCGATCCCACGAGGAAAATAACTTAGACTTAACTTTAACCTATTATTACATCTATTTAGTCAAGTCCTTTCCAAAAACAAGTAAAAAACAGGGGTTTTTTAAGCAATAAATGTAATTATCTATTTCTAAATAAATAAGTGAAAAATTTAAAGTAATTATCTCTTTTGAAAGAAACAAGTGACAGGCTTAAAGATTTGATTTTTATCATGTAATAAGAGTAACTAGGGCTTAAGTGTTCCCCACATGTTCATAACACGATACTAGCTATAACAATCCTTTCCTAATATCTTGCATGAAAAGTGCTAAGTTATGTATCCTAATTCCTTGGTCTGGGCACTAGGAAATTTCACTCCGCACCTTGGTCTGGCTACATATGAATGATTTACTAAGCCTTACCTTTACCTTATATTAAGCATCATAGTTGATGTACGACTTTGTTGTTACATCTCACAAACCGACACTAGCCTATTAGATAGTATATACTAAATCTACGTTGATAATTCTTTTCTTATTATCTTCCTCCTTGGTCTGGCAAGTAGCAACAAGGCGAGTTCTAACAGGTGCACTCGTTAAAAAGACTTCTAAACTAAAGAATTATCAATACATGCAAGACACTATTCTAGAATTATTATTTTAGCTAGTTTTTACCTTGTTAATTATCCATGGTTCCCACAACACTAGCTATGGATTTAGTTACCCATGTTAATAATCACACAATTCATATTCAGTTGACAATAATTCATGTACTTACTTTGATGAGATTGAAGAAAATCCAGAAAAATTACTTGAATTAATCAATAAGCTTGCAATAAACGATTTCTGAAAAATAGAATAATTTGCAAAATCACAAGTTCACAACTAGAACAATAAAATCTAAAAATACCCAAGAGTTTAACCCCAAAAATGAGGTTATTACAAGTATTTATAATAGACAAGTCCTAAAATAAAAGGGAAATCTATTTAAGGAAATTCTGCCCAAAAAACACGTTTGGGTCGACGACTGGAGCAACGGACCGTCGAGGTCACAACGAACCGTCAAGGCCCTGTGTTGTTCCTTACTAAACTTCTTTTTCTGCTGCTTTCTTCACCAACTTTCTGTTATCATCGACGAGCATGGATGAGGGTCCGTTGCATGCATATCGGTCCGTCGATGTCTTCCGTTCCTCCATACTTAGAATCTTTTGAAGATGGGTAATGGGGCTACTTTCTGTTAACATTGACGGATGTGCAGGATGGTTCGTCGTGGCTATGACGGTCCGTCGAGAGACTCCGTAGCCCCATACTTGGTCAGAATTCCCCAACTTCATTTAGCAGTCTTTTTCTTCGTACAAAGATGGCCACCTACGGACCATCGAGGTCACGACGGACCGTCGATGGCTTCGTAGGTCGTCACTTCTGCAATTTTCAGCACAATTCTCCCACGTTCTCCTTCTGGACAGATTTCCTGAAAGAAAAGAGAAAACTACATTAAAACTAATACAAAAGGCTTTAGACACACTAATCTTAAGGAAAACGCGTTAAAAGTACCGTGAAACCACGGTACATAAATGAACTTTCTCCAAAGTCTTATAGATCAATTCTGGACCAAAAAGTGAAGATTCTCTCACTTCAAACCATCAAAAAGGAGATCTACATCTCTTACCATACAAGGAATGAAATGTAGCCATGGATATAGTCGAATGGTAACTATTATTATAAGAGAACTCAACCAATGGAAAGTTTTCATCCCAACTTCCCCTGAAATCAATTAAACAAACTCTAAGCATATCCTCAAGGTTTTAGTAGTATGCTTCGCTTGACCATCCATTTGGGGATGAAAAGTGGTGCTTAACTTCACCTGAGTACCTAACCCTTTTGTGAATCACCTTTAAAATTGATACGTAAATTGAGCACCTCTATCTGAAATGATAGATAAAGGGATCCCATGAAGACTCACAATCTCATTTATATAGATTCTTGCATACTCTTCTGCCGAATAAGTAGACTTAACGGGGATAAAGTGAGCGTATTCGTCAACCTATCCTCAACCACCCATATGGATTCATTTTGCCTTCGTGTCCAAGGCAAACCCACTATGAAGTCCATATTACCGTCTTCCCACTTCCAAGCGGGAACTTGTATTTCTTGGAGTAATCCACCCGACTCTACGTGCTCGATTTTCACTTATTGAAAAATTGGACACTATACAACAAATTCCGCTATGTCCTTTTCAAATCATCCCACAAAAACACCTCTCAAATTTCATGAGATATCTTAGTAGAACACGGATGAATCAAATAATGGGAACCATGAGCTTCCCCTAGATTTTTGTTCCTCAAATCATCCACATGGGCACACACAACCTCTCTTGATACCTCAAAACACCATTCCCCCATAAGGAGAATGACTCATTAAGATTACCAAGAACCGATTCCTTCAAATATATTAATGATTGATCAAGGTGTTGCTTAGACTTCACCTCAACCACCAAAGATGATTCTGAATTATAATGGACCATAAAACCAGCGTTAGGAGAATCTTCTAATCAAACACACAACCGAGCCAACCTATGAAAATCTTTTAGTAGGTCTTTATTGGATTCTTCTATATGAGACACACCACCCATGGCTATACGACTTAGAGCATCCGCAACCACATTGGCCTTGCCGGGGTGGTAGAGAACACTTATGTCATAATCTTTTAACAATTCCAACTATCTTATTTGTCGGAGATTTAACTTCTTTTGAGTAAACACATATTGAAGACTCTTATGGTCAGTATACACATCAACATGAAAAGAATACAAGTAATGCCTCCATATTTTCAAGGCAAATACCACGACCGCTAACTCAAGATCATGAGTTGGATAATTCTTCTCATGCACCTTTAGTTGTCTAGATGCATAGGCTACAAGTTTCCCATGTTGCATAAGGGAACACCCTAAACCCACTCATGATTCATCACAATATACAACAAAACCCTTAGTACTCTCCGGTAAAGTCACACCGGAGCGCTGGTAAGCCTATCTTTCAAAATTTGGAAGTTTCCTTCACATTCTTCTGAACACTCATATTACACATTCTTTTGGGTCAAAGTAGTCAAAGGAGATGCAATGGATGCAAAATCATCCACGAATCTCCTA
Organism: Solanum pennellii; assembly: GCF_001406875.1. Classification (NCBI taxonomy): domain Eukaryota; kingdom Viridiplantae; phylum Streptophyta; class Magnoliopsida; order Solanales; family Solanaceae; genus Solanum; species Solanum pennellii. The sequence goes on along the minus strand of NC_028638.1, from coordinate 14,578,522 downwards.
TAATATCCTGTTAGACCCAAGAAACTTCTAATGTCAATTGGAGACAATGGTCTAGGACAATTTTTAAATGCCTCGATTTTGCTTGGATCAACCTCAACTCTCTCACAAGATATTATATGACCAAGAAAATCCACCGACCTCAACCAATACTCACATTTGTTATACTTGGCAAATAGTTGGTTTTCCTTAAGCACTTGTAACAGCACTCTCAAATGGTCAATGTCTTCACCCTCATTCTTTGAATGTACGAAAATTTTGTGAATGAAGATAATGTCAAATGAATCTAGGTAACTTTGAAACACCCTATCATGAGGTCCATAAAAGCCTCCGGGGCATTACTGAGACCAAAGGACATCACTAGGAACTCATAGTGACCATATCTAGTTCAAAATGCCATTTTTTGTATATCCTTACCTCTCACCCTAAGTTGGTGATACCCGATCTCAAGTCAATCTTATATAAGTAGCTTGCCCCTTAGAGTTGATCAAAACAGTCGTTAATACGAGGGAGAGGATACTTGTTATTAATGGTGACTTTATTGAGTTGCCAATAATCAATGCACATTCTAAGGGACCCATCATTCTTCTTCACAAATAATCCAGGATCACCCCATGGAGAAATACTAGGTCTAATGAAGCCTTTGTCTAGTAAGTCTTTGAGTTGAGCCTTCAACTCTTTCAATTCAGGCAGAGTCATCCGATAAGGTTGAACTAAAATGGCGTTGGTATTTGTTAGCAAGTCAATACCAAAATACATTACACGTTCGGGAGGGATTGCGGAAAGATCAATAGGAAGGACCTCCAGAAATTCCCTTAATACGGGGACTAACTCAATGGAAGGATTTTCAGAGTCTAAATCTTTGACTCTTACAATATAGTATAAACATCCTTTAGAGATCATCTTACAAGCCTTTAAACAAGAAATGATACTATCACGTTCCGAAAGTACCCCCTAGAAGTTAAGGAGAACCCTTGGGTCATGATCGGGCGTACTTGAACCTTTGGGGTCTTGTACAAGCCCTTTAACTATAGTTCATTACGTAAGATATGAAAAGTAGTGCAGAATTTAAAACATTTCACAAATAAATTAATATAAATACTTAAGAATCTCATCGTCACAAGACACTTAAGACACGACATAATATCTTAGGGACACGACCCCTTACATTAAAAGAAAATACATAATAAGTCTTAATAATGAAACTAGGAAATATAAATTATGTCCTCGAATATATTAGGACATACCAAATCTTGAAAGAGTAGATTTCCCAAGCTTCACCTTCAACTCTTCAAAAGATTCCAACCTATATTTATGAATATAGAAAAGTATGGGGTTAGTACAAAGCAATGTACTAAGTATGAGATATGCAAAAACATGCAAAAAGGGACATTTTAATAAAATAACATTTCATGCCAAATAGCAAAAACATTCATATATATAGAAGCAAAACATCATAAGGAATATCATTTAACACTTAGAGAAGGATTTCCATAATTTTAGCAAAAGAGAACACCTTACAGTAAACTACTCTAAAATTACAGTTAAATAGTATAACCTTAAAGTGAACTATTTGACTCCAAAGTAGTGAATCTCCAAGGTATTGACAATGAGGGAGTGAATCATGTCCTTAGGAATTTACCTTACTAAGTTTATCCTAAGACTCACTAAGGTATGGCATGAAGGAAGTACGCATATGCCTCCTTCAATACACACCAAAGTGATCCTCAAGAATACCTCCTTTTCGGCATACTCACCTCGCGAGACCAAGGCCCCACTTAATGACAAGACAATATAAGAGCACCCAAATAACACACCAAGACTTCCCTTTCAGAATGCCTACTTAGTGAAATGAGTATATAGCGTCCCATACCACCACCCACCCTAAGTAGTACACTCTTTTAGAAGGTTTGGCGCCAAGACTTCCCTTTCGGAAGGTCCTACTTAGTGCAATGGATAGATGGCATCCCATACCACCACCTAACCTAAGTACTATGTTCTTTAAGAATACATAGTTCATTCAATTCATATAAGACTCACTAAGACTCCCATTTCGGAATGCCTACCTAGTGCAATAGATAAATAATGTCCCATTCAACTACCTACCCTAAGTAGTACACTACTTTAAAAGACTTAAAATTTTCATTATTTTTGTGAGAAATATCTTAAACGACATAGACCATGAGGGCTAGACATGGAATCTCGATATTAACCCCGATCGGATGAGGGATCCTCACTTGCCTATAGTAAGGTCATTCTTTTTGCTTTTATATGGCTTTCCCAACAGTTACACCTATGTGGGAACATAGTCAAGGGATAAGGAGATTGATACTAAGTAACTCATTCTCTACTAATGAGGATTACTCATCTTAAGATGTATATTGGAATACAACATCTCAACTCACAAAGTGTAACCACCCCTTCTTCGTATCCTTCGGTGCTAAGCATAATTCCCCACGGATTCTCAACATTTTATAATATAGGTTAAGGATAAATAGTGAATACCACATCTAAACTCACAAAGGGTATTCATCCTCCGACCTATCTTAGAAAGCTCTTAGGATATAGTGAGGTTGCTACTAAACACTTCATCTCAACTCACGAAGAATGTCCCCCTCAAAACTCCTCTATTTACTACTTACCTTCATTCATTCATTTAGGTGTATGTGTACATGTGAGCACATCTTGCATATAAACATCATTTCATTTATATTAACATCTAGACATGCTTTAGACATTCATTCATCAAATCACAGAATTTACATACTTCACATACTCATATACTTCATTTAGGCATAATCTAAGTCAAACATGCAATTCAAGCTTCATAATACACAACACAAGAACCATCTTCATTATCACTTCATTTCACTTATTAAGACATCAAAGACACACTCATAATACATACTAAGTATAATCAATTTCATCAAGTAAACACCACCACCAAGAAGGTGGACCATAATACTCAAGAGAATTTCATAATTAAAGCTTAAACAACATAACCAACTTACCCTTTAATCCTAGCTTCCATCACTTACAGAATTTTTACTCAATAATTCCTCATAAATTAGCCCTTAGGGCAGTATCTAAACATCAATAACAACATAAGTAAAGCAAAGCTCAAAGGCTACAAAACTAAGCTCATTTAACCCATTTCTTAAGACAACAATTGATGAAAAGAGTTAACATGTTTTTATTGAAGTTTTGACCTTAAATTTATCAACTAACATTAGAAACATAATTATTAAGTCATTCCAAACGTTTTCATGGAATACCCACATTTTGAGTTGAAGATAGAAGAACTAGGGTTGAAAATCCTTTTTGAAAATCCATTAGAAGGGACTCCTTGAATGGAAGAGATTTCAAGGATTCATACCATACCTTAGATAATAGAAACCCCAATTATTTTGATGAAGAACTTGTCCACCAACATCCCTCCTAGCTCTTCTTGACTTCTAGCTTCCAAAGAGACTTGAGAGAGAGTTCTAAGGGAGAGGGGTTTTGGGTATTAGGAAATGGAGTCCAAAATTAGGTCTTAGAGTTTGAAACACATTAATATAACTAATAAACCATAAAATAAAATTCCTAGGTTAATAAAATCCTTGGGGTGAATTAACCAAACACAATAAGACTTGGCAGAAAATTACAGCTTTTTCATAGGCTTCGATCGACGGATGCAAACCAACGGACCATCTGTCCATCAGCGTACGTTGGTGGGTCTCGTGGTTTTATACTTAGATACATTTGGAGCCTTTACAAGCTACCTTGCAGGTCCAATCGATGGACCAAGACGACGGGCTGTAGGTTGACCTACTGCAATCGTTTGGTGTCTTTGGTAGACACTGCCTAGGCAATTTTGTCCAAGTCTTGGGCCCTTCTATTGGGCCCCTTGTGGGTCCTAGAAGGGGTTGTATCCAGATGTTAAACCCCTAAATATGGTCGTCTATATCTTAGGAACATCCCACGCCAATTTCAAACAAAACGAACACGTAAAACTCACTCAAACACACCAAGATATACTAACACTTTCTAAGGTGCACCTTCCGAACGTCATGGACTTTGTTGGTCGTTCGACCTCTAAACTTAAAAAAACTTCACATACTGCCTAAGAAAATCAATGTAACTCATTTTAACTTAAAATTTGCTCAAGAAACATTCACGAAGCTCGAGTTCACCTTAGTTCGTTTTAGGGCGTTACATTCTCCCCCACATTGAATAACACTCATCCTCGAATGATACTAATAGCTCAAGACCATCAAGGACTTCATTATAAATACATAACACATTTTAATCATGATCAAAACACTCAAAATTTAAAAATAAACTAGCAAGAAGCACCATTTCACATTTTCACACACAAGCAACGTAGGCAACTTTTGCATCAACTTTACACCCAAAAATTCATCCTTATCCTTCTTTTATATAGGAACTACCTTCTCCAACATTAAACATGCTCATATACAAAATCCTTGCACACATTGAAACTTCAATCAAAGACAAAATAATTTTTTTCAAAATTCACAAAACTTATAGTGAACATCACTGTAAAACTGCCAAACATGCAAATTTCTTTCAAAAAAATCATTCTTCGAGAAATTCTTCAAGATGGAATGATCATATGAAGTATAAAACTATATAAACTCATTTGATAATATAAAAAAACAATCATAAGGAGCCATGACTTACACGGACTATCAACTTCGGATTAGTACTCCTTCCTAGCTCCCCCCCCCCCCAGAGGTATCTCTTCTTTGGAGCATTGGGATCTAGACCACCTTGAAGAGCTTGTTTGACATCCTTCCCTCTTTCTTTGATGTTAGGGAAGTCCCTCATTTTGTGACCCTTATTACCACTTGCAAAATAACCATCCTTTTTGGCAAGACACCTACCCAAATGTTGCTTCCCACAAGTAGTGCACCTAGTCCTCTCATAAGTGTGGCCACCACCTTGGGAATGTTGGTTTGGAGACCTATCCTTGTTTCCTATGGAAGAATCTTGGTGATAGAACCTCCTCTTAGGTTTTTGGTGATTAGAATCATCCGACCAAGCCCTCTTAGCTTCTTTCCTTATCTCCCTAGTTCTGGACTCCTCAATTTGTTATGCATACACAATGAGGCTAGAAATATCCATGTCGTTAAGAAACATTGTCGTACGACACTCTTTCTCCACCAATATAGACACTCCCATCACATATTTGTTCATCCTAGACCTAGGGTTGGCTACCATGGTTGGGGAATACAAGAGAGTTGGGTGAATTTGAGAGAATACTCTTACATACTCATTCCCCCTTGGCGAAGGTTCATAAATTAAACCATATTCTTCTCCCTCCACTCTAAGGGAAAGAACCTATCTAGGAGAGACTCATTGAATTCCTTCAAATCAACCGGTCCTCTTTCTAAGGGTCTCTAAATCCTTGGTGAAGGTTCATAAATTAAACCATCTTCTTCTCCTTCCAATATAAGGGAAAGAACCTATCTAGGATAGCCTCTTTTAATTCTTCCCAATCAACCGGTCCTCTTTATAAGGGTCTCTCAACCCTCCATTTCTCAAACCACACTTGAGCCACATCTTTGAGTTTGTAAGCGGCGAACTACGCTTTCTCCCTAGGGGTCACACCTATTGTATCTACCAGTTTTAAACCTAATCTATGAAACCTTGTGGATCTTCATCAACCTTAGTGCCATGAAAATTTTGAGGCTTTGTACCCATGAAATCCCGAATCCTAGAAGCGGGAGTACTAGCATTAGGTTGGGGTCTAACTCCTTGATTATCTTGGGAAACAAAGTGATTATTTGTCACATCCTGAAACCACACCCTAGAAGTAAGGGGCAATCTCGGATTGCAACCGGTGTACTTGACCTCTCTGAGGTCTTGTACAAGCCCTTACAAAACATTTATCACATAAACATAGTGAAAAGTAGTGGGGAATTAAAACATTTCACAAAACATATCATTGTCTTTAAAATTCTTTTTCATATAAAGCAATAGAAAATACTAAGTCTCAGTCTTATTATCTTAAGAAACAAGAATACTTGGGACACGACCCAAACAAAATACGAATATAGAAATACATAGTGTATTACAATACTTCATATGGAAAAAACATAAAATACATATGCGCTCTCGAGTCAAATGAGGACATACTTCAACTTCTCTTGAACGATTGTAGCGTCCAAGTCTTCCTTCCCAAAAGATCCTCACCTACCAAAAACTATATAGATAGATAAAAGTGTGGAGTTAGTACAACCACATGTACTAAGTATGACATAACGCATAAAAATCATGAAAGCAGACTTTTATTTTAACTATGCATCTTTTCTTTTAGTAATCATATTACAATCATAAGAACAACATTTAACACTTTAGGATCATATAAGAAAACATTTAAACAACAAATCATAATATTTGATTCACTTAACAGTGAGGTATATTCACTGTACAGTGACATAATTCACTGTTATAGTGAATTGCTTATTCCTTCTGCCTAATACTTTCTAACATGTAGTCTTCTCACTAAAATCTATCCTAAGACTCACTTAAGCAACACAGAGAGAGACCGCCCATACAACCTCCCTTAGCATACCTAATTGACCCTCAAGAACACCTATAATAAGACACCTACACCTTTACAAGACATTAAAATCATCAATGTAAATTTCTTATACCAAAGGTGACTCTAATTCTCACTTGAGTGAGCTGTGAAGAGACCGCCCATACAATCCCTTGTACACAAACTCAAGAGATTTTATAGACTACCTAGGATAGAATCATTCTCACTAAGAGTATCAACATATTGATAATATGACATTCTCCTTCCAAAGGCTATCAAAAGACTAACTTAAGTAAATCAAGAAGATAATGTCCATGATTGACCTCTTCAAGATTACCTAAGAAATCCTTAAGACTACCTGAGGCTTAGATCATGTCCACAAAATCAACAAACTTTTCTAACTAAAGTCATCCTAATGACTTCCAAATATAAGACATGAAGATATCATCTCCTATGCCCTCTTCACACTTTAGATAAGGAATCCTTAAGTAACTTTAGATTAGGAATTTATTCATTTACATACTTATTAACATAAGTAATTAGTTCATTAGTTTATTAAGAGACACATACATCACATAAAGGACATTTAAGTTATGGTCTTAGATAAGGCCTAGGAACTCCAAGTAACACCTTTAAAGCTTATTGTGTAATGTCTAGATAGAGTCCCATACCACCACCTAAACCTCATAAACTTCGCCAATGCTAATAGGTGTTCCATATGATGAGAATAGGCAATAACCGATATACACCATGATAGCAAGACATGAAATCCGGAGTCTATCCTACTAGGATGAGGTTGTTCTACTTGCCAAGGGTAGAACTTAGACACATCCGATGTAGTCACATGGTTAAGGAATATGAATGTCACGACCCAGATTCTGGAATCCAAATCGCGACCGGCATTGTTAACCTCTCAGAGGTCGCAGACAAGCCTCTTCTTAGCTTTCATCACAATCATATATTAAATTTGCCGAAAATTTAAAAATTTTAAAACCTAGTGACGTATAAATAGACTTAATATGATTAATATATAGAATAATATTCTAATGAGCTCAAATTAAACAACCATCTACAATCGATTAAGCAATTCAATGAAGAAATCAATATATCTTAATAGTTTGCCAAACGACCTTAATACAAAGCTTTGAATAAAAGTCTGAAATGAAACTCTAGGGAAAACACCCACTAGCTATGTCTAAAGTACTAATCTATAAAGATAGGTGTAGCATCCTGGAACTCAAGAGGACCTACCAAAGTCTGGAGATCACTGATCCAAACCGCTTCAATGAGTCTTCAATCTGCTCTCTGACCTACGCCTATAAGATAGTAATAGTATAGGGTTTTTACACACTTGTACTAAGTATGGGTGTATGAACAAATACACATAAGGGCTATGTATGATCAAGGAAATCTCTTCCTATAACAACATGCCATTTCTGGAAAGTGACATCACTAGACTTTGCTAATTCGTCATTTGTGAATTGTGGTATGAATATGACATATTTTAATTCATTCAAAGCACAAAAATCATTTTCTATATGAATACAAGACCTGGAATCATGAACATAATTTTAGAACAACTCGAGCGAAAACTTTGAAATTTGATACTCCCTAACCCGAGAGCTCCCTTTTTGATACTTGGTTTTTTTTTCCTGTCTTTTTCTTCTGCTTGTTGTGTAGTTCAATGATCTCCATTGATCCTATGTTTTACTTACAAGTGCAATGATTAATTGTAGTACCATACCTACAATGAATCAAGTAAGTAATACAAAGGACTCAAGTAATGATTTGGCTACCCTTACTACGAGTTATTCTTTCCATTCTCGATAAGTTGGGCATCAACTCTTTATAAACCAATTTGTATTGGCTAGGCCACTTATTCATCATTTTTATATTAGGGAGATCATGGGGCATTGATTATCAATTACATTTTACTCCCCTTTATTATCATAATATAAGAAGTCATTATATGCCATTTTTTCAATTATGTTAAAATAACATTATGGCTATGCCCATTATTTGCTGAAAAATTCATTCTTATCAAACGCTGATGAATGTTATTCTTAAGATCTTGCTTTCTTATCTCACTTTGAATTTACATTCTTTCTTCTTTCTTTCTTACTTTCTTAAAAAAATCGCTAGCATTACGATCATGCGAGCTAACATGAAATCTAATGTCTGCCCCACACCGAGAAGGGGTGATTCACCAATCAAAGTGAATATAGATCATGTGTGTCTGCCTCACACCGAAAAGGGGTGGTTCACCGGCTAAAGTGAGACCAAGTCAAATGTTCTCCCCACACCGAAAAAGATGGTTCACGACTAAAGTGAACCAAATACATTCTTTGAGAATTTAACCGACATAGATCGTGTGAGCTAAACATGAAATCTGGTGACTTCCCCACATTGAAAAGAGGTGGAATCACCGGCCAAAGTGAAACCACATCATACCTAGCTCGCTTAGGTGGAATCCATTCGCTAGTTCCTATGCTGGCAACATAGTTTGAAGACTAGGAGACATAAGGAAACTACTTATCCACCTTGGTAGTACCCTCATCTCATGAGACTTACATGTGCTGGCACAAGCTCATTTCTAGTCTATCAGTGCTTTGCTCAACTTCTTTTTCTTTACATCTTTTAGAGTTGACTCAAACACTATGGAAGCTTGCTTATAGTTATGAGGTTTAATTAACTCTTTGGATAACTGGTCATCCTTTTATTTACTTGATGAAATGTGAAATTTAACCAACATTATCATCTTGGTGTCAATGAGACTTGCCTCAAGATTATTAACACCATCTTCTATGAGTGTCTTTAACATAGTTGTCTTAGGTGTAAGTGAGAGTTTTCTCACATCCTTTAACACCCCATTCGGGTCACTCTCATAATTTTAAGACTTTTAATTATGTTATTACTCACCTTAACTCGTTTCATGTCTTTTGGTTGCTTTATACCATTCTTTGTAAACATTAAGAACTTTGTTCAATGTAGTTACTATGTTCATAGTTCATTTTGAAAGGGTATGTTGGGACTTGTCCCAATGATTGGCATACCCTTGGTTATGAGTTTAAAATTACATTGGTCATGCTTAATTTGGTTTGCATTAGTCATTAGACAATCTTTACATCATACTTTGAAAGCAATATTGTAAGTAAATTTCATTAAACTTGTAGGCAAGACGTTGTTAGCCTTTCTATTGGCATAAACCAAACTTTCACTTAAACAACTTTCATTATGTTATAACTAACCACATCAATTAATCCCATAAATGTATTATAATGATCCCCTAAATAAGCATAAAGTCGAATTTAATAGTAGCTAACTTCATAATCAACTTTTAACACACTTCATATTCTCGAACACAATTAAGCATTATATCATTCCTTAATTCGTGTAACTAACACTGAAATCATTCGAATCCAATCTATATAACTCATTAGTAATTAACAAATTAAAAAACTTATAAAATAAGGTAGCACCACACACCAACAACATGTTCAAGATTACATCTATATACTTAAGGAATCGAAAACAAGGATAACTAGGGATATGGACGTTCAACAATATCATTGGGGATAAAGTCTAGTTTTGAAGTTCATGAATTCAAACGTTTGTAAAGTCTCTTGGATAAAGAATTCCATGAGATAAAACACATACCTTATGTAGAATTCAATCAACGAAGATCACCTTGCACGAAACCTTGAAAAAAAACTTGAAATCGTTTAAGAGAAACTGAGAGAAACTTTTTTGCTGTTCTTTCGTTCATTTGCTGTTTTGCTTTGTGAGTTTCTTAGTGTTTGAACGTGAGTACAAAGTCTTAGGAACTGATATTGACTCATTCAACTTAGCCTAGTTAAGTAAATTAATTAATTAATTACTAAAAAACCCCTCCTAGATTGCCTAAAAATAGGAAAACACAACACATAGTCAAATCTGAAATTTTTCCTAAGAATTTTGGCCTTGCTATTGAATTTTTCCTTAATTAATAATTCCTAATTTAATTAATTTAGGGACCTAGGGTAATTACCAAAGTAACCCTAAGTCATTGGAACCATAACTAACCCTTTTGGACAATGCTACAAAGTACTACGTTGTTTCTTGAGTTCTACTAGGTTAGTATAAGGATTTCGGTTTTACCATTTAATTTAATTAATTAAATTGCTAATTTAATTAATTAGGTGACCTAGGGTAATTTCTATAGTATTCCTAAGTCATTAGGGACATAACTAACCCTTTTGGACCATCCTAGGTTAGGTACTAGGATGTTTCTTGAGTTAGTTATTAGGTTAGTGTCACCCAGTTAGGTCTTAGAATGTTGGGTGCACTAGTTAGTTTATTTCGGTTAGTACTAGGTTATTTAGGTAAGTTAGTTAGAGCCTAGAGTTGTTTAGGAATCTCATACCCACATGTCTTGACCTCCACATGTGTGCCTGCCCCTAATCGCCCTAACCACCCTAACCGAATTCTTGCACATGTTCTTGCACATGGGCTGCACATGTGTTGCTGCTCATTTCTTGTTGTCCCAAGGATCCTCACTATATCCTTGGGCACTGTTACTTTACACAATCATTTTGAATAATCATGTGCTATGATACCTAGGCTTGACATTTGGATGCCTCGTACCTAATTCGTGGGGTCTATGAAATGAAAAAATTATTAGCTTAGGGTCTTCATTGCAGGTACAATTTCTAAACAAGCTTGACTTGGGGCATCTCAACATCAAGGTGTATTTTAGTACATAGAAATTGGCTAACACCCTTATGCCAATATTCTCCAATATGCCCAATATTACTCAATATTGGGCATTGGTATGCCTACGTACCCCCAATACCTATTCTTAAAACATAATAGACTCTTCACTAGACGAGTACATTTTCGGGAATGTTACAATGAAGGGCATACTTTGTAATCTAGTCTTCCTCTTTAACTAGAACTACTTCTCCTTACCATACTCACTCGGTTCTAGCCTTCTTTGTCATAGAGTAATTCACACATTAGGTTCACATAAAAGGGTTCCGTAACAAGTTCATAACCCAATCACATTTACCCTACCAAAGAAAGGTCCACTAGGGCTACCTCACAATAGCAACAAGAAGCTCATGATGACTTTACTAAGGATTAATTTGATGTCGTTCCAGCCAATTAACCCTAAGCCTATCATTCCTTTACTTTGAAGGATACCATTACAACTTACCACCTCAATAATTCTTAACCTTACAACTAAGTCAAGGTTTTCACATAAAAGACTCTCTTAATTTCATTTAAGGTCACATGTTTTTCATACATTCAATACTTATAGTTCTAACACCCGAATTCAAGACATCACATATTCATAATCATATATACATCACGAAAGGGACACAAGTCAACCAAGACAACACACCACATACTTCACTTCTAACTCATAATGCAAGTCATTCTAGAAGCACCTAGAAACAACCCTAACTTATTCAAGTCACCCTATATCTTATCATATCATCATCAATGTAACCAAAATAGACTCATATAGTCAATTAGGAATAACCAAGACTCAACCCTAAGACTATGCGCATAAGGTCAAAGTCATAGTCTAACATGATAACCTAAGACAACATGAATAGAATAATACATATATGACTTCACATGTAGATAGATATTGTCATGCTTCCCATAATCAAACTACACAATTAGTCATATTACTTAAAGTAGTTTCCGAAAAGGACAAGATCATCATATTGCATAAAGTAACGTCGACGAGGCCACATAAATTGCAAGTAAAGCAAATAACACCGCCACCATAAGTGGACCATACCAATCACAACATAGTTATAATATAAATAACATCAAAATAAAGGAAATTGGGAAGCATACCCCACATCATCCTCAACACTTCAATCCAAAGTTAACTTACACAATTCGATAACACAAGACCCTTATCCAACGCCATAACCAACAATTCAATATAAAAACTACACTATTTAATGAACTAGGTCAATTAAATGTAAATTCATCAATATAACACAATATAGTAATCAATTTACTACAATTATTATATCAATGAATAGCCCAGATAAAACTACATAAGAATTCATCAACATTAGATCAATATCAAGTAATCCAAAACGTAGTAAAAAACTAGGGTTCATCCAATTCATTGGTTCATAGGTAATTTAAGTTAAAATTGTTAATACAACATCAATATAATTCATAATACACGTTAAAAGAAATTGAAGCAAGAACCCATGGTAGAATCATGAAACTGGACAATTCAACTTTGAAAAATTAGAAAATATCTTGAGAATTGGGGCTCCTTGATGAATGAGTTTCAAGGATCAAAAGTCATACCTTGATGAATATAATTCTTCACTTTGATTAAGAATCTCCACTCAATTCTTCACTTTAAGCCCTTCCTTAACTTTGGACTTCAATGAAGTCTTTGGGAGTTCTTAAAGGATTTTGGGTTTTGCTTTGGAAGAATGATATTCTAAGTGTTAAACACTTATATACATTTTTAAAATACCCAAAAGACCATTAATAAACCTCCACTACCCTTATTTGGAAATGAGGTGAAATTCCTATTTCACCCCTCACTTAACAGTGAAGCTGCACAAAACATAGCTTCACAGACGGAAGGTGACCTACGGATCGTCCCTTGACCAACGGACCGTCATGCTGGTCCGAGGTCTGGGACTGAGACTTGTAGTTTGTCCCTCCTTCTCCCAGGATAATTCCCAAACGATGAGACCCAAACCAACGGGGCGTCGATTGACCCACTGGGCGTCGACTAACTCCATGGATTGGGCTGTCTTGGGCAACCTTGACATCCAGTTTGGGTCCTTCCTCAAGGACCCTTGGTTGGTTCTTGGGGATGTTTGCCCGAACGTTTCCAACCCAAACATGACCATCTATGAGTTTATCACCTCTCAAATAAATTTCATCCAAAACGAACACGTAAAACTCGACGAAACATGCTTAGTCACCCAAGGTCATTTCAAGGCACATCTTTCGAACGTCATTGACGTTCTTGGACGTTTGACCTCCAAACTTCACGAAACTTGATGCACTTTCTTATACATGATATAATAACTCATTTATAGACCATAAAACATCATTAATCACACATAAACAAATGAAACCACATATGAGGCACATATGTGACTTAGTCGTCGAACGTCTTGGTCGTCCCTTGATGTGTGACTTCCAATGCACCTAAACCCTTAGAAGCTGCCTCAATACCACATAAAAGACCTATTTAGGACCTTAGATCATCAATACAAACATGTTAGGCTCTAGTTCACCTAAGTCAATTTCGGGGTCTTACAATATCCCCCACTTGGACAACATTCGTCCTCGAAGACACTTGCCACTCTCCGAACACTTCCAAGAATAGACATCTAACTAGCAACTAATAGCCATACCATACAACACATAACCTAGAATACAACATCAACTTCACCTAGTCAAGAGATCCACAACCTAAAAAGGAAATAGAAAACAATTCTATAACTCATTATGCTACAAAACTCACATGCTTCATTCCAAATAGTAAAAACTCAGTTTATATTCAACATCATACTTATATACATCAGTTCTAACCACATTACAACAATTTTAGACTAAAGAGTCAATTAGTCAAATTTTGGAAATTTTAACAATGCACAGTTTTCCAATGCTACAGTGATTCTACAAATTTTTCAAAAATATGACTTTTAGGCAATTCATGAAATAAACATGCTAATATGAAAAGTAACATCATATAAACACGTCTTACAACATAATCATGTCTTCATAAAACACACAATGCAAGAAGTTAATGAAATTCAATTTCAACCGAACTCCTAAACAACATGCACATACAACAACTTCTAGAACTTTCTATCCCATCTTCTAACCATACTCCCCCACTTAGAAGGAACTCATATTACAAAAAAGAAAAATAACTTACCAACATCATCATCACTCTCATCCGTCTTCTCCCCTTTAGACCGCAGTGCATAGAAACGCCTCTTTGTTGGAGCATCATCCTTTAGAACACTAGGAGGAACTCACTTACCCACTCTTCATCTAGAATCAATCATAGGACAATATCTCACCTTGTTTCTTTCCTTACCACAACCAAAGAAACTCTCGATACCCAATAGACACTCACCATAATGTTTCATGCAAAATTTGGCACAAGTAGAAGAGTCCTTTTGAGAACCACCTCGTTTCTCCAATTTCACCTTAGCACTCTTAGGTTCTTCTTGAGTTTGAGACCTTTTCTTAAACCTAGTTTGCTCTTGATCACTAGCACCACTTCTTTTCAAACATCTAGACATCCTCCTAAATTTAGACACTTGAATTGGTTGTGCATACACCATGAGTCTAGCTAGGGTCATATCATCATGTAGCATAGTGGTACGACATTCTTCCATCACTAAGTCGGCTACACCGTCACAAAACGACTCATTTCATCTCTTTAATTAGACATAAGAGAATGGGAATACCTAGACAATGTTGAGAATTTCAAAGAGTACTCCTCAACACTCATATTGCCTTGTTTGATATTGATAAAATCCTCCACCTTAACTTCTTTTTTCTCCCGGGGAAAGTACTTACAAAGAAAAGCTTCCTTGCATTCCTCCTACTCAATAGGACCCAATTCTTCTGGCCTATTGTCCTTCCATTGAGTGTACCATATTTGAGAAACATCCCTCAATTGGTACGAAGCCAACTCCTGCTAATCCGTGGTCTGGGACTGAGATTTATCATTGATCCCTCCTTCCATCAAGCTAAGTCCCAAACGACAAGACCTAATCAACGGGGCGTCGACTGCCTCCGTGGTTTGGGCTGTTTTAGGCAACCTTGGCACCATGTTTGGGTCCTTCTTCAAGGACCCTTGGTTGGTCCTTAAGGATGTTTTTCCGGACGTTTCCAAGCCAAACATTACCGTATATGAGTTTAGCACCTCTCACATAAATTTTATCCAAAACGAACACGTAAAACTCGATGAAACATGTTTAGACACCCAATGTCATTTCAAGGAACATCTTTCGAACGTCATGGACGTTCTTGGACGTTTGACCTCCAAACTTTATGAAACTTGACACACTGCATATACATACTATAATAACTTATTGATAGACCTTAAAACATCATGAATCACATAGAACCACATATGAGGAACATAGGTGACTTAGTCGTCCCTTCACGTTTAACTTCCAATTCACTTAAACCCTTAGACACTACCTCAATACCATATAATAGACGTATTTAGGAACTTAGAACATTGGGGTCTTACATTATTGATGATATGAGCTTGAGACGTCATGAGTTGGGTCAAGTTCATTGGGGAAGCCCCCAATTCTGCATTAGTCATATCTCCTTCAACAGAAGGAGCTTGAGGCGTAGTAGGCACTTGGTGCACTTGAGGCTGTTGATATTTTGGAGGAACTTGATGTTCTTGAAGGGAAACCTCCTCATTTTTTTCCTCAAGGTCAACAGTAAGAATTTTCTCAACACGAGAAGGGATCCTCTCATTAGCTACACCTCCCTCCTCTTTCCTAGTAGTTGATCTCCTCGTATTCATGCCCTATAAACACAACAAAAGGTTGAGAAAAAGACCTTATATTACTCAATTCTAAGGCACGACATTAGAATAAAGAAGAAAGTGAAACTTCTATCATCCTATAGCCTCTTGTCCATGGATGTGTCGTGACTCACACCAATGACCAAGATACTACTAGACGTGGCTTGTGAAATTTTTAGACCCAAAACTATTTCCCATAATCTTATGCTATGATACCAAGTCTATCACGACCCGAAAGTACCCCATAGAAGTTAGAGAGAACCCTTAGGTCATGACTGGGCGCACTTGACCCTTTGGGGTCTTGTACATGCCCTTTAACTATCGTTTATTACATACGACATGAAAAGTAGTGACGAATTACAAACCTCTCACTAATAAATTAATAAAATGAAATATTTCATAAATACTTAAAAATCTCATCGTTACAAGAAAACTTAAGACACAACATAATATCTTAGGGACACGACCCTTTACATTGAATGAAAATACATAATAAGTCTTAATAATAGAACTAAGAAATATAGATTATGTCCTTGAATATATAAGGACATACCAAATCTTGAGAGAGTAGATTTCCCAAGCTTCACCTTCAAGTCTTAAAAAGCTTCCAACCTGTCCTTATAGAGTATAGAAAAGTATGGGTTTAGGAAAAAACAATGCACTAAGTATGACATATGCAAAAACATGCAAAAAGGGACATTTTAGTAAAATAACCTTTCATGCAAAATAGCTAAAACATTTATAAATTTAGAAACAAAACATCATAAGGAACATCATTTAACACTTAGAGAAGAATTTCCATAGATTTAGCAAAAGAGAGCACCTTACAGTAAACTACTCCGAAATAATATGAACTAGTTAACTACAGTGAACTATTTGACTCCAAAGTAGTTAATTTCCAAGGTATTTCCAATGAGGAAGTGACTCATTTCTGTTGGGGTTTTCCTTATTAAGGTTATCCTAAGACTCACTAGGGTAAGACATGAAGGAAGTACACATATGCCTCCTTCAATACACACCAAAGAAATTATCAAGACTACCTCCTTTTCGGCATTCATAATCCAACCTATCTTAGAAAGATCATTAGGAATAGTGAGGTTTCTACTAAACACTTCATCTCAACTCACGAAAAGTGTTAACCCCAAAAATCCCCTTTAGGACTTAGCCTAGCTTCATTCATTCATTCAAGTGTGAGTGTGTGTGTACATGTGAGAACATCTTGCATATAAGAATCATTTCAGATATATTAAAATCTATACATGTTTTATACTTTCATTCATCAAATCACACACTTTACAGGATTTACATAATCATATACTTCATGTAGGCATAATCTAAGTCAACATGCAATTCAAGCTTCAAAATACACAAGACAATAACCATTTTCACTATCACTTCATATCACATATTAAGCCATAAAATACATACTCATAATACATACTACATTTAATCAATTTCGTCAAGTAAAAACCGCCACCAAGAAGGTGGACCATATCACTCAAGATCACCCTCATTTTTTGAATATACCAAGATGTCATCAATGAATCTAGGAAACTACGAAACACCCTATTCATGAGGTCCATAAATGTCGTCGGGGCATAAGTGAAACTAAAGGACATCACTTAGAACTCATATTGACCATATCTTGTCCAAGCTGCTGTTTTTGGTGTCCCCACTTCTCATCATAAGTTGGTGATATTCCGATCTCAAGTCAACCTTAGAAAAGTATCTCGCCCTTTGGAGTTGATCAAACAAGTCATCAATCCGAGGGAGAGGATACTTGTTCTTAATGGTTACCTTACTGAGTTGGCTATAATCAATGCACATTTTAAGGGACCCATCCTTCTTCTTCACAAACAATACCGGAGCACCCCATTGAGAAATTCTAGGTCGAATGAAACCCTTGTCTAGTAAGTCTTTGAGTTGAGCCTTCAACTCGTTCAATTCGGCCGGAGTCATCTGATAAGGAGGTATTAAAATGGGATTTGTATCGGGTAGAAAGTCGATACCAAAATCAATTTCCCATTCGGGATGAATACCAGGAAGATCATTACGAAGGCGGAAATTCCCTCACTACGGGGATCGACTCTATGGGAGGAATTTTGAAGTCTAAATCATGGACTCTTACTAAATGGTATAAACACCCTTTAGAGATCATTATACATGTTTTCAAACAAGAGATGGTAAGACCTATAGAAATAGAATTTCTCCCCTTCCAATCTTAAACGGGCTCATTTGGAATGTTAAACTTCATCCCTTCGTTCTACAATCTATAGAGGAAAAGAAAGCATGAAACCAATACATACCCAATATGACATAAAAATCAAACATATCAAGTTCTACTAGTTGAACATAAACAACCCTATTGTGAAACATTATCAAGACGATTTCTCTACACCCTTTTTGCAACAACCGACTCACCCACCAGGGTAGACAACTGAAAAGGTTAATTTAGAATGTCGGGTAAGATATAAAGTAAAGCATATACATAAATGGAAATTACTTTCAATATACCGGTCACCACGTCGGGAGAAGTCTCTTGCTCACCCCTAAAGAGGAAAGCGTAGAAGTGATTCTTCTTCCGATCATCATTAGAACCACTTGCTTTCCCACTACCCTTGTCTTGACTCCTCACATTAAGAAAATCCCAATAATTATGGCCACTCTTTACAAAACCAAAGATATTTCCCGTTCAAACTAGACATTCACAAAGATGTCCATTTCCATACTTGGCATAAGTAGGCTTCTTGTTCGTTGAACTAGTATCCCTTCCCTTCTTAGGTCTAGGGTTAGATACCATATTATCACGAGCCTTAGAGAACTTGGAAGGAATTCGATTGGACACCCTCTTCTTGAACCTAGGAGTGTCTTGAATCTATAGCCTACCCTTGGAAGAACCACAACCAAAAGATCATACCCTCTTGGCATCTCTACTCTTCCTCTTATCCCTTGCTCTTTAACTTTTTGAGCATGAAATATGAGATGAAAAATGTCCATATTGTCATGTAGCATAGCCGAATAACATTTCTCTTGCAAGTGATTCGACACTTCTTTCACAAAGCATATCATTTCATCTATAGGGTCGGAAACCAAAGAAGGAGCATATGAATGAATTTCAAGGAGTATTTAAGAACACTCATACCTCCTTCACGAAGGTTGATGAACTCCACCACTTTAGCTTCCCTCTTCTCCCTGGGAAATAATCTAACAAGAAAAGCCTCCTTGAACACCTCCCAAGTCACCAATTCACTCCTTAACAACCTATTGTCCCTCCATTGGACATAACAAGTTTGGGCCACAACTTAGACTTGGTAAGTGGCTAACTCGGCCTTCTCACTAGTAGTCAACCCTATTGCATAGAGGATCTTGTATATTTCATCAATGAGCTGATGGGGTTCTTCTTCAACCTTGGATCTATAGAAAGTAGAGGGATTCATCCTAGTGCAATCCCATAGACGAGAGACCATGGTATTAACTTGTTGATTTTCTTAGGGTACAACCTCCATATTAGCTTGGGTCGTCACGGATTGAGCTTAAATAGTGGCGGTTTGTGCTTGGGTAGTAATGTCTTGGGACATTTAGAAAAGAGTATCCCTTATAGCACCATCCGTCAAAAAAGAATTGACCAAATCTTGGTCAACATTAACCTCTTCCTTAAGAGAAGGAACTTGATTACAACAGGGAGGAACTCCTGCATTTTCCGTCTCTTCTTCAAGTCTCCATGTCGCATTCCTTCGAGTATTCATTGCCTATAATAACAATAAAATTATTAGATGCAAAAGCACATAAAGCTAACACTCTATAGGCATGATATTGTACTTCCAAGAAAGTGAGAGTTACCTAATCATCATATAGATTCCTATCCATAAGTGTGGCTTGCTTCACAATTATGAATAAGAATCTACATAGACATGGTTGAGAGAGACATCGACTCAAAGATATTCAAACTCATGCTCTGATACCAAGTTTTTCATATCTAGGAATACCCAATAGGCGTAACCGGCATCGTCGTCCTCTTTGAGGACTAATACTAGCTTCTTATCTTACATCATTACATTCATAGGTGAAAATTACAAGAAATTTAAAACTTTCTACTATTTCTTTGTTGAGGTTTACATAGACTTCTACATACATATAATAGATATATATCGAGTATACATAGACCTTTTGTATATGAGGATTACTTAGTCTTCTAATTTTATTGCACATAGATATATAGAATATAAGATAGTATCAAAAGCATGCCTCATATCAAAACCATCTAACAAGAATATACAATTTGGGCCTAGATCATACATCAATGAAACAAGACCACATGTATACAATGTTTAATATCCAAATGAAAAGGAAAGAACAGAAGAGTCTTAATACTAAAGCAACATCATAGGCTTGATAGTGGCATTGCCCTCGGAAAGTGAGGCTCTACCCAAATTGGATGATCAAGAATTCCAAGTATTATTCAAAGTCTTCTCGAAAAGCCCGTTAACGACCAAATCCTAAAATGTTGGGAAAAGAGAGAAATGGGGTTAGTACACCACTTGTACTAAGTATGAGACAATATGCACACATATCATAAAAACATTCTAGAAAGGGACATTTCATTAAGTTTGCAATTTACTTTGAAAACCATTATGCACATTCAACAAGATCATGCCAATCAATTTATAATGAGCCCCAGCATAAGTAATCCCTTCCTCGGTCCTTCGTGTCTCTGCCCTTCGAGAATTCATTACTATAACCACAATAAAAGGTTTAGGTGAAATCACATAAAATTAGCCTCTAGAGGCATGACATAGGAGTACAAAAAGATGATGATTTCCTAAACATCACATAGTCTCTAATTTGCAAATGTGGAGCTCTTCACAATTATGAATAAGAAACTTTATATACGCGGTTTAATTAGACATCGACTCTAAAGATATTCAACCTCATACTCTTATACCATGTTTGTAACATCCGGGGATCACAACCTAGAATTAATTGGTGTCGTCATCCTCGAAGAGTAATATGACTAAGCTCATAGAATTTGTCATTACATTTCATAGGTCAAATTACGGAAGATTTAAAACTTTTCATCTTCTTCTACTTTGTAATTTACATAGATCTCTCGCTTACACATAATATATAAATAGAGAGTTTGCATAGACTCCTCACATAGGAAGCACTACATAGGCTTCTACTTTTATGTCATATATACAATATACAATATAGAGTCTAATAGATATGTCTCATAAAAAACCATCTTAGTCAAAATAAAACAATTCGGGCATAGCCCTTACGCAAATGTATAATTGCCCCTTAGGTCGTACAACAATGTCTTGAATAATAACATCTAAATGAATGTCTTTTAAAGTATAGCAAATCACATAGGAAGAATGAGAAAGGCATCATCCTCGGAGGTTGAGGACATACCAACACTTAGAGGAATGATCCAAACATTCATTGGAAATTGATAAAGAATACTTCAACGACCGAACCTAAAATGTTTGGGAAAAAGGGAGAAATAGGGGTTAGTACATCACTTGTACTAAGTATGGAAACATATGCACACACAACATACTCAATTTCTGGAGACTACATTATTATTATATGCATTTGGTGGCTAGTAGTAGTCAAAGTATTACGTGTGTAGTAGACGATGTTACGACTCAGGTTTCATTTCAACTCACAGTAGTCTATGCGTTCAACACGAGAGAAGAATGAAAGGCTTTGTGGAACCATCTAGGGGCCATTAAAGGAGGGAATATTATGGCGTGGCTTATTGTGGGAGATTTTAACTCTATTCGAAGTGCTGATGATAGAATAGGGGGAAATCCAATTAGTTTGGGGGAAATAGCGGATTTTAAGGATTGTGTGGAGACTTTTTAATGGACATAGCTTCCTTGTGAAGGGAGTATATACACCTTGAATGACAGGTATGGGGATAATAGAATTTCTCGAAGTTGGATAGGGCATTTGTTAACTACGAATAGGTGGATAGAATGCCAGTGTTCAAAGTAAATTTTTTGGCAGAGGGTATTAGTGATCATTGTCCTTTGAAAATAGCCAAAGAGATGAGTACTAGTAGTTTATAGAGGGTGTTTAAGTACTATACTAGAACTTATGGGCTAAAAATCCGCAGTTTATGGAGCTAGTGAAATAAGTAAGGCAAAGTCACGTGGATGGGTGCAACATGTTTCAAGTGGTGAAGAAGCTTAAATCTCTTAAAAAAATGATTAAAGAACCTTCATAAAACTTATTTTAGTACTATCCTAGATGAAGCTGAGAAGGATAGGGCAGCGCTGGCACAAGCACAAGGAAGGTTACATACTGATCCAACAAATAATTAACTTCAACAAATAGAAAGGGAAAAATACCAAAAGTTCCAGAAATCCTCATATATGGTAGAGATTTTCTTGCAACAAATAAGTAAGGCTACTTGGATTAAGTTGGGGGATGAGAACAACAAATATTTTTTTTCTATAATCAAGTTGAGAAGGCTATAACAAGCGATCACTCAGATTACAGATGACCAAGGAGTGAAACATACATATAGAAATTCAATTGCACATATTTTTGTGAACTACTATGAACACATGTTGGGTACTAAAAGAAGGAAAAGAATTAAAGCTTCTCCAAGATTCATGCAGTATGGTAAGAGACTTACTTTCGGACAACAGATGGAGCTGATTAGAATTATACTGGGAAAGAGGTAAAAACATAATATGTTTGGTATTGATATAAACAAGAGCCTTGGCCCTGATGGTTATGGGAGTGTGTTTTCAAAGAAGTGTGGAGAATAATTGGTGTGGACATAACCAAAAGCAGTGCTGCAATTTCTGGAGAACGGTAAATTACTTAACCAAATCTATCATGATCTCTTTAATCTCCAAAGTACAGCCCTTGTACTAGCTAGTTAGTTCAGACCCATTTCTTGTTGCAATGTGATTTACAAATGTATCTGCAAGATTATTTCTTTGAGGCTAAAGGCAATACTCCCTAGTATGGTTGATGGTACTCAAGCGGCTTTTGTGGAAGGTAGGTCATTGATTAATAATGTCTTAATATGCCATGATTTGTTGAGACACTATAATCGAAAGACTTCTCCGAGATGTCTTATGAAGATAGACTTAAGAAAAACATATGATATTGTGAGCTGGAATTTCATTGAAGAAGCATTGATGGGTTTTGGTTTTCCAGAATCCTTCATAAGATTTGTCATGACTTGTATCATCACAACTCATTTTTTTGTCAATATAAATGGAGAGAATTATGGCTATTTTGAAGGGAAGAGAGGATTGAGTCAAGGAGATCCCAGTTCCCCACTCCTTTTTGTATTGGTAATGGAATATTTGTCAAGGATTCTTAACAAAATGAGTGATTTACCCAATTTCAAATTTTATCCAATGTGTAGGAGAACCTAATTAACTCGTTTAATCTTTGCCGATGATCTCATGATTTTCTGCAAGGGGGATATAAGTTCAGTTACTAGAGTGATAGAGGCGCTAGACCACTTTAGTAGAGTGACAGGTTTAAATGCAAATTTGGATAAATCCAACATCTTAATAGCAGGTGTGAGTGATAAGGTCAAATAATGTATTCTAACAAAAACAGGGTTTGCATTAGATAGTTTTACTATCAAATATTTGGGATTTCCGCTTACTTCAAAGAAGTGAACAAATATATATTTCCAACAACTAGTGGATAAAATTATTGCAAGAATACAAGCTTCTTATGCGAAGCATTTGTCATATGCTGGAAGATTACAATTATTTATGTTAGTGTTTTTTTTTATTCATAATTTTTGGGGAGAAATTTGTATCTTGCCGCGAAGCGTATTAAAGGAGATATATAGGAAGTGGAGGTTTTTCTTATGGAATGCAACTGCGGAAAAGAGGAAGATAGCACTGGTAGCTTGGGATAAAGTCTGTGTCCCTAAAAAATTTGGAGTCCTTAACATCAAAGAATGTTACAAATGAAATATTGCTTCAGTGGGGAATGGTGTTTATGTGAAAAATACGGTGAACAAATGGGAATATGACGCTCCATCAGATTACAACTTGTACTGGATGAAATTAAATGCCCTAAAGCACAAATGTCTAGTTGCTATCAAGATAATAGGTATACTGTCCCTCATAATGGTGCCTACTCATTATCTTTAAGCTATCAAGCTCTATTAGGTCCACTCACGAAATTAAAAGAAGTAGATTTAATTTGGAATTTTATCATGCTACCATGACAGAGATTTATAACTTGGCTAGCATGTCAAAGGAGGATACTAACGCGTGAACAATTTGAAAAAATGAGCATTCCAGTGGAGGATGGAAATTCTTGTTTGTGTGATGATTGGGTGATGGAGACACAATATTACCTATTTACTGAATACAGGTGGATTACAAATGTGAAAATCCTGAAGTGTACATGGCTAGGGGTTCAATTACCATCTCAAGGAGTTTATGAAGCAATTAAATGGATCAAAAGGAGAAGGTGGAAGCAGTTTCAGAAGGATTTTTATTGCAGCAGCCTGGGATGCATTTGTCTACCACACCTGGATAGCTAGGAACAACAAAATTTTTAGTCGTCAGAATGTAAAGGGTGAATTTGTGAATGCATAGATACAAAAGGAACTAAAAGGAAGGATAGATATGTTACACAAGTCAAGGAAAGCACAGAAATGTCATAGTTTTATATATTTAATTTGTAACTAGTTTCCTCGAGATCAAGTGATCTCAAGACACCCTTCCTAAGGTGGTTAAGGAACACTTAGATTCTCTTTAGCTTGTAATATTTCTGTTTTTATGGTGATATTTCACATGTGTTACCAAAAAACGTAGAAATCATGGTAATGGGACATTTGTTCAAAACCATGCTAAGTTACTTTGAGAAGCCTTATGAACAATCAATAACACATGTATGACAATGATCCTCTATTCTTTAAGAAAATAGAATATTCAACACAAGAACAACATATCAGGTATAACCAAGTCAACATGTATCATAGCATAATTGAGTAGATATTCAAAACAACTTTAACATCACGCTATAATAACAAAGCACATATAAAAGTATAGATCATTACTACATATACAAGACCCTTACTCATAACCCAACATCAAGTCCACAAGTGCAATGACTAAATAAATCCCCATAACCTTACTCAACCAAGTAAGCCCAAAAAAGGACCATAAGTAATGTCTAGAATCACATAACATAGTATTCAGAGTAATCACCACCATACATTGCAATATAGACCAATAACATGCTTATAATTTAGAACAACATCATATAGTATCATCAAGATGTAAAGTAAACATATGCATATCATTCACTTTGTAAGAGCATAAGAATATAAGAACAGCCTTCTAAGACTTCCCTCAAGGCGAACTAGTGCAATGTATAGGTAGAGTCCCATACCCCTACCTAGACTAAGTCAAACTGCTTAGGTTTTTGTTTTGGAATTGTAGGGTGTTAAGTTGGGTTTAGGCTTCGGGTAGTTTATATAGTTACTTAACTAACCTAATTAACCAACCCCATATCCCTAATTAAACCAATAACTAACTAACCTAATAAACCACCCCTAATACCTAATTAAACCCATAATTAACTAAGTTAATTAAATGAACCAATTAACAACTTAACAGAAAGTGTAAGCTTGACGTACAAGACCCCGACCTAAGGGTCGTAGGTCAGCGACGGACACTGTTCCCCACCTTCATGCACATCCGTGATTTGGATCAAGACTATGTATTTGTAATTTTTTTGCAAGTTTACTATGTTTTGGTTAACGGAGGCATCGATGCCGCATTGATCCACCTACGCACCGTTAATGGTGGGCATAGGTGTTGCTATATTTTGACAACTTCTTGGTCATTTGGAAAGGGTCCTCCTCAAGGACCCTTAAGGCGGTCCTTGGGGAGTCGTACCAGGATGTTTCTACCCTAAATATATTTTCATATGTTTTGACACCTTTCCATCAAATTTCATTAAATTCTCACTCCTAAAACCTTGTGAAATAGGCTAAGGCATACTAGCACCTCTTTCACTAGTCTCCGGACGTCATGGACATTTCTTGACGTCTTGACTCTAAAATTCCTAAATGACTTATATTAATTATTTTTTGCCTTAAAATAGTGTTACGATCCTCAAGCAGTCACGTTAGCTCTAGGTTATGATTTAAAATTTCAAAGTGTTACACACACAAGCCTAGGTTTCATAATAAGGAGGACAAACCAATGGTCTTTGTAAAAGGCGGACGAGCCTAAATGTCATATCGTAAGGTCGACGAACCTATTCTCCTATTATTAGGCAGAAGACCCTAAATTTCACAGTGTACAATTGATGAGCCAAAACATCCTATTGTAAGGCGGAAGGTCCTAAATATAGTATTGTAAGGAAGACGAGCCTAGTCTCCTATTATAAGGCGGACAGTCCTAAGTATCATATTGTAAGGTTGAAGAACCTAGATGTCCTACTATAAGGCGAACGAGCCTAAATGTCGCATTGTAAGGTCGACGAACCTAGATGTCCTATTATAAGGTGGACAAACCTAAGTATCACATTGGAAAGAGGAAGAGACTAACTTCATATTGTAAGGTAGACGAACCTGCTATTCTATTATAGCGTGGATGAGCCTAAATGTCCAATAACAGATAACAATAATGAGTTGAATCCAATAATATCTTCAAAATAGACTTAATGGTAGCCTGAGTAGCCAAACGATAATGGTAGTTCGTAGTGTGATCAATCTTGTTTGTAATCTTCACATTTGTAACTTTATATCACTAAATAGAGTGATTAGAGCAGATGTATCAAATATGAAATCTGTAAACATGATGCAATTTCCCATATCAACCATGAATTTTTCCTTAAGACTATGAAAATGATGTCTTAGGCTATAATATCTAGGGCTATGATACGCAAAAAAATATATCCTCAGTTCATGAAGCTGTTGACTGCGGGCCATGAAAAATGATGCCTTTAGACTATGACGCCTTAGGAATATAAATGATGAGTAAAGTAAGCATATGTGTAATTCAGGATTCTGTTGATACTTGTGACTTCATTTTAATTTGTTTAGGCATCCACAATTTTTGTGCATAATTCAATTCTCGGGCACAATGCATTCTTGGGGAAATGCAATTCGAGCATAATACAATCTCGAGCACATGCAATAAGCTATTCTTGGGGCGTAATGTAATCTTGGGCACATGCGATTCGGGAATAATGCAATCTCGGGCACATGAAATAACGCAATTCTATAGGCAGAATGAAATCTCGAGAATAATGTATCTCAGGCACAATACAAACTGGGTCGCATGCAATAATGCAATTCTTTGAGCACAATACAATCTCAATCACACGCAATATCTGGCACAACGCAATCTCGTGCACAACGTATGCTCTGGCACATGCAATATAATTGAAAAAGTATCTTGGACATCGACCTTGTTTGAAGGGTCGAGCGCCATTGATTAGCAATTTGTCGGGCTCAATAGTTTGGTCTTTTCCTTGTTGGAAGGACATTGTCCCTTCAGGTGGAAATTTGTCATACCCAATGGCAATCATGCAATGTCGAAGTTGTCTTTTGTATCAGTACCTGTCTTATATTCAAAAAAAATTCCTTTTAAATATGGGGGGAGGGCGATTAATCTGCTCAGACTTTTTGCTCCCTTTGATTTGCCATATATACCTCTTTGGGCATTTGCTTTGAAGGAATGTTTACAATAGAAGGAGAGGACTTTGGAAGATTTTTGAAATTATTATTTTGTAAAAAGTAAAGTATAATCCTTGACCATGGTATAGTTTGAGACTTTACAACATCTAACTCAGTAAAAAATATGTTATTCTGATCTTTGTTAAAGATTTGCAGATTGATTGCTCGTGAATTTTGGAGACCCTCTCATAAATTCTTCCCTAGTCCATATATGCAGAAAATGCTTGTTTTGAGACCTTCTCAAAAATTCTGCCCTATTTACTGCTTTGTGAGAAAAAATATTTTTTATGGAATTTTTGAGTTCCTCTCAAATATTTTGCCCTGTATTGAGATTTTCAAGGAGAAAGCTTTGATTGAATTTTTAATACCCTCTCAAAAGAATTTCCCAAGTTACATAAAATGAAAGGAGGGAAAATGAAAGTTTATTATGATAAGACTGAACTCCATAGGAGCACCTACTATCCCCACTTAAACGGGAATGATGTCTAACGCAGTTCCAAAATCAAAGAGCATTAATAAACTTATATGTAATATTTATTCATGAACCTAAGTTGATTCGTTTGGGCCAAACATCTCCATCTATTTCTACAAGTATGAGGGTTTTGTCTGCCTGTACCCGAGAAACTATGTATGGGCCTTGCCAGGATGGTGATAATTTACCCTTTGCTTCATTTTGATTTGGGAAAATCCAATTCAAAAATATTTGCCCAGATTAGAAATGTCTTGGTCTAACCTTCTTGTTGAAAGATCTTGCCATTCTATTTTGATAGCGATGACCATGACAAATGGCGTTAATTCTTCTTCCATCTATTAATGTCAAATTCTCTGCCCGAACTTGGTTCCATTCAGCGTCACTCAACTCTGCTTCCTGAATAATCCTTAAAGATAATATGTCTACTTCAGTAGGTATCACAACTTTATTGCCATATACCAGAAAGAAAGGCGTGGCCCCACTAAAAGTTCTGATTGTGGTACGATGCCCCAGTAATGTGAAGGGTAGCTTTTCATGCCAATGTCACTGATTTTCGATCATCTTGCGTAGTATCCTCTTGATGTTCTTGTTTTCCACCTCAACATCTTTATTCATAAGTGGTCTATATGTTGTAGAATTTCGATGACTGATCTTGAATTTCTCACACAGTGATCTCATCAGATCACTATGTAGGTTGGTTTCTTTGTAAGTGATGATTGACTCTAGAATCCAGAACCTACACATAATTTTATTTTTGACAAAATCATCCACAACCCTCTTTGTCACCGATTTGTAGGAGGAGTCTTCGACCCACTTGGTGAAGTAGTCAATTTCAACAAGACGAATATGTGTGCAGTAGATGTTGTTGGCTTTGGACCAAAGACATCCATGCCCTTATGTTGCGAATGGCCAAGGTGAACTAGTGACATGTATTTCATTGGGAGGAACTCAAATTATATCTGCATAAGTCTTATAATGATGGCATTTCTGGACGTGGCGAATGCAGTCAGTGTCCATAGTTATCCAAAAATATCACGATCTTAGAATATTCATTGCTACTGTAAAATTGTTCATATGCGGGCCACATGTTCCGGCGTGTATCTCTTCAACCATCCTGCTAGCCTCTCCAACTTTGATGCATCTTAACATCCCTTCTTCCTATAAAGGATTTCTCCAGTTAAAAAGAATTGGGACGCTAACCTCCAAATTATACGCTTTTGTACATTTCTTGCATCTTTTGTATACTCACGGCTCTTCAAATATTCTCGAATGTCATTGTACTAAGGTTTTCCATCAGGCTCTTCCTCAACATGGAAACAATAATTTGGTAGCTCATATATGTGAATGTGAACAAGATCACTACAATTGCGATCAGGATATTGAATCATGGAAGACAGAGTGGCTAAGGCATCTGCGAATTCACTTTGGATCCTTGGTACAACTTGAATTCTTTTTTGATGAACTATTTGTACAGCCTATGCACGCACTCCAAATATGCTAACAGTTTGAAATTTTTAGTTGCCTAATTGCCTCGAACTTGATGAATCAATAGGTTTGAATCCCCTGTTATTAGTATATCTTGCACATCAAAGTCAATCTCCCATTGGAACCCCAATATGGAAGCTTCGTATTCAGCCATATTATTTGAACAACGGAATATGAGTTTTAGTGATACCGGATAATGTTGCCTGGTTGGTGAGATCAAAATAGCTACGTTGCAAAATCCGTTTAAATGTTTGTCTCTATCAAAGAACATCCTCCATCTATCATATTCTTCAGCAATGACTTCTCCCAGAAAAGACACTTCCTCATTCGGAAAGTAGGTCTTCAATGGTCTATAATCATGGTCCACAGGATTTTCCGCAATATGATTTGCTAATGCATGTGCCTTCATTGCTTTTTGTGTAATATACACTATGTCAAACTCAGTCAACAATATCTATCGTTTAGCTAGTATACTTGTGGGCATGGGCTTTTGAAAGATATTCTTCAGAGGGTCCATCCTTGAAATTAGATAAGTGGTTTGTGAGGAGATAAAATGTCATAGATTCTGGGTAACCCAGGTTAAATCACAACAAGTGTTATCCAATAGAGAGTATCGAGCTTCGAATGATGTAAACTTCTTGCTCATGTAATAAATAGCCCGCTCATTCTTTTCTGTTTCATTATGTTTTCCCAAGATGCAACAGAAAGCATTATCCAATGTTAATATATATAAGAACAATGGTCTACCAAACTCTGGTGGAACCAACACATGAGGGTTAGAACAATCTCTGATCTTGTCAAATGCATGTTGACATTCGTCTATCCATTTCACCGCATGATCCTTCTTCAATAGCTCGAAGATAGTCTGAAAAATGATAGTAGATTGGGCTATGAAGCAACTAATGTAGTTAAGCTTCCCTAAGAAACTCATTACAACTTTTTTAATGTTTGGGGGAAGAAGGTTACAAATGACTTTGATCTTCGACGGATCCAATTCTATACCTCGACGACAGACAATGAAACCCAAAAGTTGTCCAGCACGAACACCAAAGACACATTTTACTGGATTCAGCTTCAAATTATACTTTCGTATCCTAGCAAACAACTTTTGCAAGTCATCGAAATGATATAAACTTTCCTTTGACTTGATAATGACGTCATCTACATAAATTTCAATTTCCTTGTGCATCATGTCATGAAACAAAGTAGTTATTTCCCTCATGTACATAACCCCAATATTTTAACCCAAAAGTCATTACCTTGTAGTTGTAGACACCCCACGATGTGATGAAGGCGGTTTTCTCATTATCGTCCTTGTGCATCTCAATCTGATAATAGTTGTCAAAGCAATCAACATATTATTTTGCTTCATACTTAGCCCAGTTGTCAATCAGATGTGTATGTTGAGAAATGTGAAGTTATTCTTAGGAATAACTTTGTTGAGATCCCGATAATCCACAAAAACTCTAACATTTCTGTCCTTCTTGGGCACTGGAACGAATTTGCAAGAATTGTTAGATACTCTATAACTTGAAGGATTCCATCATCTAATTATTTTGATACTTCCTCTTTGATTTTCAAACTCAACTCATGCTTGTATTTTCTCATTTTCTTCTTCACAGGGGACATGATGGATTGGTGGGAAGTCGATGGGCTATGATTGAAGTGCTTAGCCCTGTTATGTCTACATAAGACCATGCAAAAAATATCCTTATTCTCCATGAAGAAATCGGTATACTCGTTATGTTCATCTTCTTTAATAAGGATGATTACTCTGATCTCTTGTGTCAACTCTGAATTTCTAAAATTTACTACTTCTGTTTCCACCAAGTTTTGATTGGGTTTCTCCTAGAATTCATCAATCGTTCTGATTAACTCCTCAAGGACCTCACTTTCTTAGACTTCATTTACAGAATTAATCTTAATTTGTGCAGTCTCATTATATGCCATAGTCTCAGATTCAACATATTTATAACAAATTTTGTTGGGAGAAAAAAATAATGCACAAATAAATATCATATATTAAAGAATGGGGAAACAATGCGAGTGATTAAAAACTCAAGATTTGCAGAAAATTATCATTCGAAAGCAATATCAGAAAATTGGATGGTCAGCGATGTCTGGATTAAGTTGAGATCTAGTTGTTGACGCTGACTTTTCCTTCTTGCTTCCACTAGGTTCCCTTTCTCAACCTAATTGATCACAATATTGAAAACCTTCACTTCTTCTTTCGTCAAAGACAATACCTTCGTGTCTTCTAAAATCTCATCAATGATGCCACCCATGAAACGTGATGATCAGAATGATTAATGCGATGGTGGTATGTGTTTCTTCAATTGATAGTAGTACCAATCTCTAGGTGGTTTCCTATGAAGCCACTCCTCGGTAGTGTATTTATATTTCAGGCCAAAAGTAGTAGAGTGACGAACAAGTTGTATAAGTTCAACTATCCGTTGAAATTCAGCTCCCAGTTCTTTCCCAAGATCAAAACCATACAAGGCCATAATATCTATGATATTCTATCTAAACGAAGATTGCACTTCAATGTTGCCAACAAGCTCCACTATATGGTACATCTCACCATCCCTATACTCTCTTCCTTCGATCGCGTATACAGGATGTTCTTTTTCTGCATGGATTATAACATCTTCATAATCCCATCCAAATTTCAAGCATTGGTGAAGAGTATATGAAACTGCTCTGGCCATATGAATCAAAGGACGACCAAACAATAAGTTATATGAAAAGGGAATGTCCAAGACCTTGAAAGAAATTGGGAAAGTGGCATTATCTATGAGCATGTACAAGGTTATTTCCCCAATATTACCCCTCTGAGAGTCATCAAATGCTCTCACATTCATCTTCCAAATTTTGATTTTTGCACTATCCACGCCCAACCTTTTCAACGTTCTTAGAGGGAAAATATTCAAACCCGAGCCTTAATCAATCAATGCTTTGGTAATCACCTTATGTTGATACTTTATTTAAATGTACAAAGCCTTATTTTTGGTTGTTCCTTCAAGTGGCAACTCATCTTTGTGAAAAGATATTCTGTAGGCCTGAAAAAAGAGCCCAATCATTTGGGCTACCTCTCCATGAGTGATACTTGACGAGCCATAAGCTACACCTAGGACCTTCATAATGTTATTCTGATGAGTTTTGGAAGATTTTAGCAGTCCAAGTATTGATATTTGGGATGATGTTTTACTTAATTGCTCAATGATATAATACTCTTTTGCTTGAACCTTCTTAAAGATACTCTGATCTTCAAGCTCTACAATTGGTGCGTTGGATTTTTTAGAAATTCCCTGAACCAAATTTTCAGAACTGTAAATTCTTTTGTATATGGTCACTCAAACTATATCATCTGCTTCTTCCACTTATGTATTTCTTTTGCTGTAATCTCAATGGATAACATGTGTATCATATTGGATAGGAGAAGACGCTCTACAAATAGTGAATGGGGGTCTGGGCGCGGCAACCTCAACCTCAAAGGGGAACGTCTTTGTACTACCATTGGCGCTGGGGCGGTGGTAGTCATGTCTTCTTCTGTCTCGAAGGTTAAGATTTATTCTTCCTACTTCCAGACATCACCACCTTTTACCATGTAGACCTAGTGGTTAGGAAACATATTATTTGCATTATTTGGTGTAGGATCGTCTAGTTCGATGGCGTTTGTATCAATCAACATTTGAATTTTATCCTTGAAGGTTCTGCAAACTTTGGTAGTGCGACCCTTCATCCCAGAATGATAGTCACAAACCTTGTTAGGGTCTTACAATTTTGTGCAAACATTCACACGTAATGAAGGAATTGGGGTGTCATACCAAGCCTGCTTCAGCCTCTCATAAAGTTGGGCTGTAACATTCCAGAAAATGTACTCATCTAGTGAAGAGCCTATTATGTTTTATGAATAGGTATTGGGGTACATAGGCATCCCAACGCCCAATATTAAGTAATATTTGGCATATTAGAGAATATTGGCTTAAGGGTGTTAGCCAATTTTCTATGTATTAAGATATACTTTGATGTTCAAAAGCTCAAATAAAAGCTTGTTTAGAAATTGTACCTTCAATGAAGACCCTAAGATAAATTTTTTGACTTTATATTACACACACTAGGTACGAGGCATCCAAGTGTCAAGCCCAGTTACCATATCACAGGACCAATTAAAATGGGCATGTACATTAAGCAGTGCCAAAAGACATAGTGAGGATCCTTGTGACAATAAGTAAACATTCCAAATGAAACATCAAGAATATTTAGTTAGGAAAGTACAAGCAACCCATGTCCAAGCACATCGGGAGAAACGACCAAGGAGGGAACCACCCTAATCCAATTTGGTTAGGGTAGTTAGGAGGCAGGCGTGCACATGGGTTCACCCATGTGGGTGCTAGCTCTCTAACTAATTCTAGACTCTAACCTAATGACCTAACTAACTAAATAACCTAGGACAAACAAAAATAAATTATCTAGTACACCTGATAACCTAAGACTTAATTGGGTGACACTAACCTAGTAACTAGTTAAAGAGACAATCTGTACCTAATTTAGGATGGTCCAAAGGGTTAGTTATGGTCCTAATGACTTGAGGGTACTTTAGTAATTACCCTAGGTCACCTAATTAATTAAATTAAAGGGGTCAAACCAAAATTCTTACACTAACCTAGTATAATTCAAGAAACATTCTAGTACTTAACCTAGGATGGTTCAAAAGGGTTAGGTATGGTTCGAATGACTTAGGGGTAATTTAGTAATTACCATAGGTACCTTAATTAATTAAATTAACCATTTAATTAATTAATTAAAAGTGTCAAAAATAAATCCTTAGGAAAAATTTCAGATTTGACTAAGTGTTGTGTTTTCCTAAATCTAGTCAATATAGGAGGGGCTGTTTAGTAATTATTTAATTCATTAATTTAAGTTAATAAATTAGACTAATTTGAATTATTGAATATCAGTTCCTAAACCTAAACACTTATGATCAAACACTCAGAAAACACGAAGCTAAAATAGTAAGCAAAAAGGCAGAAAGTTCATCGACTCTCTAGGGATAATTGAAGGTGTTCTTCAAGGTTTCATTCAAGGTGGTCTTCGTAGATCAATGATACGCTCAAACTTACTTCTCAAATAAGAAGTAAAGCGGTCGCGTCAAGTAAATAACCACACTAGTGAGGTTGGGATCGTTCCCACGAGGAAAATAGTCTAGACTTAACTTCAACTTGTTTATTACTATTGTTCGGTTGATGACTTCCTTGGAAAGTAAAAAACATAAAAAGGGGGGTTTGTATTTCCTAATGAGTAAAAATAACTAGCGAAATTGAAAGAGACACTTAACGGTTTTGAAAGTTGGATTTTAATCAGTTAATCAAAGTAACTAGGGTTTACGTGTTCCCCACAGGTTCATTACTCGATAATTCTAACTATAACAATTCTTTCCTAGTATCTTGCATGCAAAGTGATAAGTTATGTATTTCTAAATCCTTGGTCCGGCATCTAGAAAATCTCACTCCGCACCTTGGTCCGGCTACGTGTGTTGCTTTCCTAACCCTTATCTTTACCTCATATTAAGCATCGTATTCGATATTTGACTCAGTTATTACCTCGTACCAATCAATACTAGCCTATTAGATAGTATACACTAAATCTATGTTAATAATTCTTTTCCTATTATCTACCTCCTTGGTCCGGCAAGTAGCATTAAGGCGAGTTCTAACGTTGGCCATCCGTTAAAAAGACTTCTAAGCGAAAGAATTATTAATACATGCAAGACACTATTCTAGAATTGTTATTTTAGTTAGGGTTTATCTCATTATTTGCCTATGGTTCCCACAACCCTAGTTATGGAGTTTAGTTACTCATAGCCATAAACACAATATTCAAATATATTAAATAAGAATTCATGTACTTACTTCAATGAGAAAGAATAAAATCCAAAAGGTTGCTTGATTAATCACCAAAAATCACTTGCAAGAATTCTCAAAGTAATCAATAATCTCACGAAAAGTCTAATGATTATCAAGAATCTCACAATACAATGTTTACCAATACGGAGTTTTAACAATCTAAGAGTCTAACTATCAGGTGTCTAACCTCAAAAACGAGGTTTTTCGAACTATTTATAAAAAAACAAAAACCTAATTAAACAAGAATTCTAATTGCTGGAAATCTGCCAAAACGCGGCTGGGTCGACGGACCTCGCGACGGACCGTCGTGGTCACAACGGACCGTCGTGGACTCCGTCGTCCCATACTTGTGCAATTTCTTGTGCTGCTTTCTTCATTCCCCTCGACGGCAAGTATGACGGACCGTCATAGGCACAACGGTCCGTCGAGGGTCTTCGTTCCAAAATACTTCAACTCTCGGAATTTGGGTACTGGGATCACTTCTCTGAACTTCACGACGAACCTGCAGGACGGACCGTCATAGCCATGACGGACCGTCACAAGCTTCGTAATCCCACACTTGGTCAGACTTCCCCATCTTCCTTCAGCAGCTGCACTACGCTGCCACCTACGGACCGTCACAGGCACGACGGACCGTCATAAGCTCCGTAGGTGGTCTCTTCTGCATTTTTTCGCTCAAAATCTCCGCATTCATCTTTGGACAGATTTCCTGCAAAACAAAGAGAAACTTATATCAAAATTAGCACAAAAAGGCTTTCGGACACACTAAACTTAAGGAAAAAGTATTAATTATACCGTGAAACCACGGTATATCAACACCCTCAACTTAAATTCGTTGTTTGTCCTCAAGCGACGCACTATGACTCACTACACAATCTTTGTACAATAGTATCCATGTTTTATCCTTTGCAATCATTTGGCTATCAATCCCGATTAATCTCATCAAATCTATGCATGCTATCACTATTAGGCTTGAATTTTGTGGGATCAGAACATGACACAGACTCACCATGCATTAACACCTATCCTCTTCAATTTCTCACCGAGGTGCTAACAATTCCGGTATTGCAACTAGTGTCCTCACTTTAAAACAAAATCCTCATTTTTCACACAATGATTTCAGTTTGAGTATAAGGATTACTTTTCAACACTCGCTCTCAGAACAAAGTCACACTCATTCATACCTATTGCCATAAGCTTGCCCTTATTTTCACTGCCTTAAGTTCGCTATACAACCCTTAGGATCACGATAGGACTTTCTTAGCTTGTAACATAGGCTCAGGGTCAGGTAGGGTATATTTAGGTATACTTTAGTGACTTTTTGCCCTCCTTGACATATCGGCTAAACCTTCCACTTTCTATCATTTTATCTCGCCCAGTTTCTCATATTTTTTCACCTTGCTATTTTCTCTTCTTTCTTCATTTGTGTAAGTGACTCTCTTCTTTTCTTGTTTGTAATTCTTGTATATTTTTCTTTTTCTTTACTTTTCTTTCAACGAATTCTTGAGTCACTTTACTTTTGTTCTTTCTCTCTCTTTGTTCTTTCAACCCCACTTTCCAGAGCATTCCTCCTAATAGCCACCCTCAACTCATGGCTTTGCCATGAGTCAAGGTACACAATACCCAAAGTTGGGTCAGGGCCATAACGAAGGTTGTTTACTGCATTAGCCACCCTCAACTTATGCTTTTGGCATAAGCTGAGGTGCACATGTCCAAGGAGGGACCAGGGCCAACACATTGTTCCCCGAAAAGATCAGTTAGGGTGAAAAAGAAAGGTTAAATTTAAGCTCAGATTATTTGGATCAAAGAAGGATAAATTTCATTTGGTTTCTTTTATTTAGGCTAGAAATGGGCTATATTGAATAAGGGCCTATGATCCTTTCCTAATTGTCTATTACAGCTTACTTTTAGCAGGACTAACCAGGCAAGTTCTAGCTCAGTACCAATAGTGGACTATTCAAATTTTCCTCACACTCACTTGACATCTCATCACTATACCAGATTGTCAGACACCTAGTTCGAATTTAAGACTTAGGGTAATGCAATGGTGTAACTCTATTTCATGCTTAGAGCCACACAATTATCAGTTACTATGCCTAGTCATGCATTCATTTCCAGTTTATCAGGATATCATTTTAGCCATCATGCTCTAGAATTAAACTATGTACAAAAGATATAAACATGCCGGTTCAACAGAAAAAGTAATCAGTCTTTTGGGGAAAAAGAACACAGGCAAGAAAACCCCAAAAGAGGATAGTGAATTGGGCTACTCAGACTTCACCCTAACACTCACTATCCATTTACCCCACCCCCAACAAAAAAGCATGCAATTGTCCCCAATGCATAAAAATGTAAATACTAGAGTGGTAGGTGAAGCAAACCTGTGGCGCAAAGCGCCGTCGATCAGCAAGCTGGTGGGTCCGGTTCCCCGGAACCCACGTCCTCTGCAATCTGGACACCCTCAGTGGTGTCCTCAGCAACAACCGCACCATCAGTAGTGCCTCCAGCTATATCTACAGTGCGGGAGCTAGACGCCCCAGCCGCTAACTCTGACGCTCTCATCTGGTGCGCCGCCTCCTCAGCAAGTGAGGCTCTCCGCGCAGCCTCCATCTCTCGGCGCTCCTTCTTCCTTGCTCGCGCCTCATCCTCTGCTCGACCCCTACGCCTCTTGGCACTCTCTCGAGGGGGAGGTGGTGGAATGTCTGGAGTGGTAAACAGGGCCGCTAGCACAGTATCCTCAGCAGGCTCGACAGAAGGGGCCTCAGACTCCGGCATCCTCGCCTCTAGGATCGTGTCGATGTCTGCCCGAAGACTATCGACTGCAGCCTGAAGAGTCAACACATCCACCGGAGGGGCTGGTTGGGCTAACACTCGCAACTCAAACGCATCCAGACGCTGGTTGACCTCAGCATCTTCCGCTCAGTAAACTCCTGCATCTTCCTCTCTAGACGTGCTTCCGACTCTGTAATCGACTTCTGCATCCACGACGGAATATGGTGCAGAAGGGTGGCCATTTGTGCCTCTAGTTTTTGGACCCTAGCAAGTGGGACCAGTAACGGTAGAGGGGTTGTGCGAGAGGAGCTCGGGGCTGTGCTACTACCCGGGATAGACTCGACAGGGGTAGTGTCAGAGGGCGCCTGTGTAGCTGTGCGGGCCTGGGCTACCGTATCCGCAAGATCATCCGCAAGTGGGGGCAGCTCTGGACGGGGCCCTCTACGTGGGCCAACTCATTGGCCTCGTCTCTGATGAGGCCGACGTCCACGGTACCCTGCGGGGTCCTCAACTGATCTATGTGCCATATGGGCACACCTGCAGACCTGCAAAGGGCAAAGATCATGCACGGAAAGGGGTAGGTGGTAGTGACCTTGAATGCCCTCTCGTGCCTGACCGCCTGGAGAACCCATGCGTAGTCCACCTCGAAGCCGGCTATCATCGCCGCCATCAACACTGCTCGATCCAGGTAACTATGTTATCAGCAGCTGTGGGGGAAAGGCAGTGATGAACGAGCAGCCACAAGAACTTTGCGACGAACGTGAGGTTGGCCTTCTTGATGGCCCCCTTCGGCTCGGTGACCCAATCGGCACCCTCTCCCTCTACTGATAGTTGCAGGGCCATCCACCTCTTGGTGGTCTCCCTCAGTGCTGGCTCTCGCAGGAACTGTCCATCCTTCACTATCTGCCAGCGGTAGTCAAACTCGGCAGTGATGGGGGTCCGAGTAGCATCTGCACTCTCGCCGTATGAGAACCGGCAGATGGCTGGCAGGGAAATGTCAACCTGCACGCCCCGGACTCGAACCTGCTCCAATGGGGCCTGTTTAGCAGGAGCAGCCCGCCTGTCGATCTGCGATCGGAGAGTCGCTACGTAGGACGCGTAGAACTCTCGGACCATCTCCTCGCTGTATCGTCCCAACGGACGTGCTGTCCACTCTAAGCGATGCCTGGTGAAGAGGTTATGGATCTCCGGCATCGTGGGAAGACTCCCTGTAAGTACCCGCCGCTCCAGGGTGAGTGTTCGAGTCATTACTCCTTTATCGGTCAAGAACTTCGCGTCGGAGTAAACTTGAAACTGGCCATCGACACACCACCGGTTTGGCTGGTCAGCGGCTGGGGTGGGGACCTGAACTGGTGCGCCGGATGTAGAGTCTGAACTGTCAGCCTCATCAGACGAGGCCGACGCTGCAGCAGTGTCGGGTGCGGGAACCTCTGCAGAGCCAGAAGCTTCCTCGGACCATGATACGCCTAAGGAGCCAGACGCTCCTTCCTCATTTGTGGCCGACCCAGAGGGTGTGCCGGTCAGTGTGCGCTCCTCAACAGACTGGGAGGCAGTGACTACGCCGGACGCCACCGTCTTGGGTGTAACTCTAGGGGCCCGTGCAGCACGGGAAGGGGCGGAAGTACCTGGGGGCACGTACTCAGGGTCACGCTCATCATCAGAGCCGATGACCATGCGGGCAGACGGGGCGACAGACTTGGATCGCCCGCGTGCGTAGGTGCGGTCTTGCTTGGGTGCCATAGTAGATAGTACCTGTAAAGGATCAGTATTAGTATGAGTAGTGGAAAACAAGACAGGCAAAACCATACAAAATAAAACAGTGAAAGTAGTGTGTCAGTGATATTGAAACTGTATCACACGACGGGCCAGATGACGGCTCGTCGAGGCTATGACGGACCGTCATGAGGTCCGTCGTGTTTTACTTAGTAGATGTATACATAAAGAACCCTGAAGGAGGGGTCTCTGACCAGCATGGCGGTCGTGCAGGACGGACTCGTAGGTGTCCATCGTTGG
The DNA here is from genome assembly GCF_001406875.1 of Solanum pennellii. NCBI lineage: Eukaryota > Viridiplantae > Streptophyta > Magnoliopsida > Solanales > Solanaceae > Solanum > Solanum pennellii. The sequence continues at coordinate 14,538,088 of NC_028638.1, read as the reverse complement.
ACACTTGGACAAATTATTGGAGACCCTTAGCAGAGGGGTCTCTGACCATTACGACGGTCGTGCAGGACGGACCGTTGTTGCTACGACGGTCCGTCGTAGGGGTCCGTCGTTGGACACTTGGACAAATTATTGGAGACCCTTAGCTGAGGGGTCTCTGACCATTACGACGGTCGTGCAGGACGGACTCGTAGGTGTCCATCGTTGGACACTTGGACAAATTATTGGAGACCCTTAGCTGAGGGGTCTCTGACCATTACGACGGTCGTGCAGGACGGACTCGTAGGTGTCCATCGTTGGACACTTGGACAAATTATTGGAGACCCTTAGCTGAGGGGTCTCTGACCATTACGACGGTCGTGCAGGACGGACTCGTAGGTGTCCATCGTTGGACACTTGGACAAATTATTGGAGACCCTTAGCTGAGGGGTCTCTGACCATTACGACGGTCGTGCAGGACGGACTCGTAGGTGTCCATCGTTGGACACTTGGACAAATTATTGGAGACCCTTAGCTGAGGGGTCTCTGACCATTACGACGGTCGTGCAGGACGGACTCGTAGGTGTCCATCGTTGGACACTTGGACAAATTATTGGAGACCCTTAGCTGAGGGGTCTCTGACCATTACGACGGTCGTGCAGGACGGACTCGTAGGTGTCCATCGTTGGACACTTGGACAAATTATTGGAGACCCTTAGCTGAGGGGTCTCTGACCATTACGACGGTCGTGCAGGACGGACTCGTAGGTGTCCATCGTTGGACACTTGGACAAATTATTGGAGACCCTTAGCTGAGGGGTCTCTGACCATTACGACGGTCGTGCAGGACGGACTCGTAGGTGTCCATCGTTGGACACTTGGACAAATTATTGGAGACCCTTAGCTGAGGGGTCTCTGACCATTACGACGGTCGTGCAGGACGGACTCGTAGGTGTCCATCGTTGGACACTTGGACAAATTATTGGAGACCCTTAGCTGAGGGGTCTCTGACCATTACGACGGTCGTGCAGGACGGACTCGTAGGTGTCCATCGTTGGACACTTGGACAAATTATTGGAGACCCTTAGCTGAGGGGTCTCTGACCATTACGACGGTCGTGCAGGACGGACTCGTAGGTGTCCATCGTTGGACACTTGGACAAATTATTGGAGACCCTTAGCTGAGGGGTCTCTGACCATTACGACGGTCGTGCAGGACGGACTCGTAGGTGTCCATCGTTGGACACTTGGACAAATTATTGGAGACCCTTAGCTGAGGGGTCTCTGACCATTACGACGGTCGTGCAGGACGGACTCGTAGGTGTCCATCGTTGGACACTTGGACAAATTATTGGAGACCCTTAGCTGAGGGGTCTCTGACCATTACGACGGTCGTGCAGGACGGACTCGTAGGTGTCCATCGTTGGACACTTGGACAAATTATTGGAGACCCTTAGCTGAGGGGTCTCTGACCATTACGACGGTCGTGCAGGACGGACTCGTAGGTGTCCATCGTTGGACACTTGGACAAATTATTGGAGACCCTTAGCTGAGGGGTCTCTGACCATTACGACGGTCGTGCAGGACGGACTCGTAGGTGTCCATCGTTGGACACTTGGACAAATTATTGGAGACCCTTAGCTGAGGGGTCTCTGACCATTACGACGGTCGTGCAGGACGGACTCGTAGGTGTCCATCGTTGGACACTTGGACAAATTATTGGAGACCCTTAGCTGAGGGGTCTCTGACCATTACGACGGTCGTGCAGGACGGACTCGTAGGTGTCCATCGTTGGACACTTGGACAAATTATTGGAGACCCTTAGCTGAGGGGTCTCTGACCATTACGACGGTCGTGCAGGACGGACTCGTAGGTGTCCATCGTTGGACACTTGGACAAATTATTGGAGACCCTTAGCTGAGGGGTCTCTGACCATTACGACGGTCGTGCAGGACGGACTCGTAGGTGTCCATCGTTGGACACTTGGACAAATTATTGGAGACCCTTAGCTGAGGGGTCTCTGACCATTACGACGGTCGTGCAGGACGGACTCGTAGGTGTCCATCGTTGGACACTTGGACAAATTATTGGAGACCCTTAGCAGAGGGGTCTCTGACCATTACGACGGTCGTGCAGGACGGACCGTTGTTGCTACGACGGTCCGTCGTGGGTGTCCGTAGTGTGACATTTGGAAAAAAATGAGAGACCCTTAGAAATAGGGTCTCTGACAACCGGAACGGTTGTGCAGGACGGACCGTCGTGGCTACGACGGTCCGTCACATGTTTCATGTAGGACAGGGGTGCTAGGGCTTGTGCAACGGACCCTACGACGGTCCGTGGCGGATACGACGGTCCGTCGTCGGGGTCTCATTCTGAACGACAGTGACAGAACTAAAGGTACCCTAAGCAACCCCGATGAACCCACATCAATCTTGTAGTGTTTTGGACCTACATGTGTCTAACCCAACTACCTAAGAAACTAACAATGCAAAAGCACCTATGTCTAGGGTTATCAATATGGCAAATTCGAACATTTTGAGCCTAGGTTTAGATATAATTATATAAAGGAAACAATATACGACTAAGAACTAAGCTAATACTAACTACTAAACCAAAATGCAAGATAAATGAGTATAAATTTAGAGACACATACCTTGGAAATGGAGAAAAAACAAATGGAGAATGATTCAGTTGGCAAGGTAGATACCCACAGCAGCAGCACCGACTAGTAGATGATAATTATAAGGTTTAGGAGGTTTTTTTTGGTTGGGGGCAATGATCAGTGGGGGGAATGTGGAAGTTGAAAGGAGAGGGGAGATGAGAGGAATAAGGAAGTAATGGGGTGAAATATGGAGGGGTAGGGAGTATAAACGGTCAGATTTTGAAAAGGGTCCAGCCGGGTCGGGTCGGGTTTATTTCATTAATCACGCGACGGTTCCCCGATGACGGTCCGTCGCAGTTGCGACGACCCGTCGTAGGTTCCGTCGTGTGTGCCCTAATTTCAAAATAGCAGAAAAACGTACCTGGACGACGGATGCATACGACGGTCCGTCGCATGCGCAACGGTCCGTCGTTATATCCGTCAGTGGCTGCTGAGTAGTTTTCTGCAGAATTTCCTGGTGATGTGCCTGCGAATTTAAAAACCCATTAGTAGAAAAATGCTATCCTTACTAAAAAAACTACAAGTATTGGGTTGCCTCCCAACAAGCGCCTGATTTAATGTCGCGGCACGACTGGGGACACTTGATTACTCAGCCTTCATCAAGATGGTTTGCCTCTATTACTTTATTCCCCGATGCTTTATGCCCAAAATAGAGTTTTATTCGTTCTCTATTCACCTTAAACCACACTCCCTCCTTGGCTTTTAACTCAACTGCTCCATGAGGGAATACTTGGGTAATCAAGTAAGGGCCAGTCCATTTGGACTTGAGCTTGCCCGGAAGACGAGGCGACCCAGAACTGTCTACAAGCACCAAATCCCCAACCATAAACTCTTGTTTTGCATTTTCCTGTTCAGTCTCCTTCTTCATCTTTTCTTTGTGGGATATGGCAGATACCGATTGGAGCTCACCACTCTGCCTCATGGTCCTACAAATGTTGAAGGTCGCTTCTTCATTATTCAACCGAAATGTCATCTGTCCCTTCTCCATATCAACTAAGGCTCTACCTGTGGCAAGGAATGGCCTCCCAAGAATAATAGGCACTTCGAAATCGACCTCACAATCAAGAATAACAAAATCAGCCGGAAAGATGAATGACTCCACTTTTACTAGCACATCATGGAGTATCCCTATAGGCCGTTTCACTGTCCGATCAGCCATCAGTAGCCGCATCGCAGTGGGTTTTGGATCCCCCAAACCCAACTTCTTGTAAATTGAGAGGGGCATGAGATTTATGCTTGCCCCCAGATCACATAATGCTTTCGCAAAATGTAATGACCCAACTGTACAAGGGATAGTGAACGCACCAGGATCTTCTTTCTTTTGTACGAGGGATCTTGTAGCAATAGCACTACAATGTTGCAGTCTATCATCATCCTCGAAAGTGACCGATCTTTTCTTGGTGACCAGATCTTTCATAAATTTGGCATAACCGGGCATTTGTTCTAGAGCTTCTACCAAAGGGACATTGATAGAAAGCTGCTTCAACATTGTTATGAAACGCCGGTATTTACCATCCTCGGTCTTTTTCACTAATCTCTGAGGGAAGGGTGGTGGTGGCCTAGGCATGGGAATTACCTTGATAGGTACTTCTGCATCTTTTCCATTACTTTCCTCTGCTTCACCACTACCCTTTACCACATTATCATTATCCTTTCTCACATTTTCCTCAGTAGATGGCATAGGTGGGTCAATGGTTTGCTTACCACCCCGAGTAGTGATTGCCATACAGTGCGCATCATTCTTTGGATTTTGGACAGTGTTGCTAGGAAGAGTGCCCGGTTGCCGTGTGTTCACTGTCGCAGATAATTGGGCCACTTGCAATTCGATCTGTTTAATCGAAATTGCATGTGTATCAACTTTTTGCCCAATACTAGCTAAATCACCCCTTAACTCTTTAATGTGCTCATCACTAGCATCGAACCTCCTCATCATTTTGTGCAACATATCCTCAACTCGCGCCATACTATCTCCACCATCCCTAGGAGTAACTTCACGATTTTGAGGAGGAACATAGGGCCCATTCCTGTCGTTTCTGTTAGCATAGTTACCCCTGTTAAAGTTGTTGTCGCGGTTGTAGTTTCCATCTCGGACATAATGACCCTCACGGTTGTAGTTACCATAGTTCCGACCTTGGTTCCCTTGACCTTGGCGCCAATTATCCTGATTTGAGCCTTGGGCGCTTGGTCGGAAACCCCCCATCTGTTCATTTACTGCATAGGAATCCTCCTCATAATAACACTCATCGTTTTGTGGCGGTGGTTTCGACAAGTAGTTGACTGCATTAATCTTTTCTGCACCCCCAGTGACATGTTTTAGTACCAACCCAAGCTCAGTTCTCATCTGAGCCATTTCTTCACGAATCTCATCTGTGGCTGGGTTATGAGTGGACTGCACTGCGAAGGTGTTTCTCCCTGTATCAGACTTCCTAGTACTCCAAGCTTTGTTATTCCGGGAGATTTTTTCTAATTTTTCAGCGATCTCAGCATAAGGACATTCTCCATAAGATCCACCTGCTATAGTGTCCAATACCGCTTTGTTGTTGTCATCCTGTCCCCGATAGAAGTATTCTTTCAGTGACTCATCATCTATACGGTGATTTGGAACACTCCTCAAGAATGAGGTGAATCTATCCCAAGAACTACTAACTGACTCTCCTGGTAGTGCCACAAAGTTATTCACTCTGTCTTTGTGGTTTAGTTTCTTGGAGACCGGATAGTAGCGTGCTAAGAAGACATCCCTTAGTTGGTTCCAAGTAAAGATTGAGTTGTATGGGAGCTCAGTGAACCATATAGCAGCCTCTCCCGTCAGTGAGAGAGGAAACACTCTGAGCCCTATTACATCTAGATCCAAATCAGGCCTCCCCACACAACTTTTACACACTGCCCTTACCTTAGCTATATGGGCATGTGGATCCTCAGAAGGTAGCCCTGAAAACAAACCTCTGGCAGTGAGCATTTGCATCAGACTACTAGTTACCACAAAAGTGTGGCCTGTGGGTAGAGGAGGCAAAACCAGTGGCCCATCCGAATCTGCTATGTCATCATAGCCTCTGTAGTATGCTTGGGGCCGTGGAGCGGGATTCTGTCCCCTCTGTTGATGTTCACCCGGAGCATCGGGTAACATCTGACCATGAACATCAACCGGAGCTGGGATGTTCTGGTTCGGATCCTCATCATTTATTCCCAAATTACGATTCATATTGCGCAGTGTACGCTCTAACTCGTGATCGTAGGGAAACAGCGGTTCTCTTCCTCTCCGTGTATTTGGCATACAAGGAGGATAGTTCTGAAAAGAAATCAAAAACAATAAAACAAAGTAAAATCAAGAAAATATCAACTAAACTATAGTAATAAGTTTAAGTTAATCTAAAAGCTATTATCCCCGGCAGCGGCGCCAAAATTTGATACGCTCAAACTTACTTCTCAAATAAGAAGTAAAGCGGTCGTGTCAAGTAAATAACCCAACTAGTGAGGTTGGGATCGTTCCCACGAGGAAAATAGTCTAGACTTAACTTCAACTTGTTATTACTATTGTTTGGTCAATGACTTCCTTGGAAAGTAAAAACAATAAAAGGGGGGTTTCTATTTCTAAATGAGTGAAAATAACTAACGAAATTGAAAGAGACACTTAACAGCTTTGAATGTTGGATTTTAATCAATTAATCAAAGTAACTAGGGTTTACGTGTTCCCCACAGGTTCATAACTTGATAATTCTAACTATAACAATTCTTTCCTAGTATCTTGCATGCAAAGTGATAAGTTATGTATTTCTAAATCCTTGGTCCGGCATCTAGAAAATCTCACTCCGCACCTTGGTCCGGCTACGTGTGTTGCTATCCTAACCCTTATCTTTACCTCATATTAAGCATCGTATTCGATATTTGACTAAGTTATTACCTCGTACCAATCAATACTAGCCTATTAGATAGTATACACTAAATCTATGTTAATAATTCTTTTCCTATTATCTACCTCCTTGGTCCGGCAAGTAGCATTAAGGCGAGTTCTAACGTTGGTCATCCGTTAAAAAGACTTCTAAGCGAAAGAATTATTAATACATGCAAGACACTATTCTAGAATTGTTATTTTAGCTAGGGTTTATCTCATTATTTGCCTATGGTTCCCACAACCCTAGTTATGGAGTTTAGTTACTCATAGCCATAAACACAATATTCAAATATATTAAATAAGAATTCATGTACTTACTTCAATGAGAAAGAATAAAGTCCAAAAGATTGCTTGATTAATCACCAAAAATCACTTGCAAGAATTCTCAAAGTAATCAATAATCTCACGAAAAGTCTAATGATTATCGAGAATCTCACAATACAATGTTTACGAATACGGAGTTTCAACAATCTAAGAGTCTAACTATCAGGTGTCTAACCTCAAAAACGAGGTTTTTCGAACTATTTATAAAAATACAAAAACCTAATTAAACAAGAATTCTAATTGCTGGAAATCTGCCAAAACGCGGCTGGGTCGACGGACCTCGCGACGTACCGTCGCGGTCACAACGGACCGTCGTGGACTCCGTTGTCCCATACTTGGTGCAATTCTTCTGCTGATTTCTTCATTCCCCTCGACGGCAGGTATGACGGACCGTCATAGGCACAACGGCCCGTCGAGGGTCTTCGTTCCAAAATACTTCAACTCTCGGAATTTGGGTACTGGGATCACTTCTCTGAACTTCACGACGATCCTGCAGGACGGACCGTCATAGCCATGACGGACCGTCACAAGCTTCGTAATCCCACACTTGGTCAGACTTCCCCATCTTCCTTCAGCAGCTGCACTACGTTGCCACCTACGGACCGTCACAAGCACGACGGACCGTCATAAGCTCCGTAGGTGGTCTCTTCTGCATTTTTTCGCTCAAAATCTCCGCATTCAGCTTTGGACAGATTTCCTGCAAAACAAAGAGAAACTTGTATCAAAATTAGCACAAAAAGGCTTTCGGACACACTAAACTTAAGGAAAAAGTATTAATTATACCGTGAAACCACGGTATATCAATCAAGTTATACATAAGGTATGTGTTTATCTCCTGGAATTATTTCTGTAATAGTACCTTCCATTATCTTGAATTTTTTAAATCTCGAAACTAGGGTTGTTTCCCAAGATTCTTGTTGAACGTCCTTTTCCTAGTATCCTTGTTCACGATTTCAATAATATATCGATTAGTCTTGATCATGTTCTTTTTATGTGGTTCTTGCTGATCTTAATGTGTAGGGTTATTGATTCGTAAATGTCGAATGAACCTATAAATTGTACTCATATGATGATAAGTGTTCCTTACGTGATATAAAGAACTATGTTGCATCAACTTGAGTCCGAAAATTCTAGTCTTGAGATGTTTTGGTTGTGATGTGTAAACATAATGTTAAACATGACTTTATGAAAATGTTATGTTCATTAAAGTTTTCATATGAGACTGTATGAAATGGCTACTAATGTGATGTTTAATCTATGTTATAAGATTGGCTAAAAAGATCTCCATGAAATTATACTTCAATGAATGTTTGGCTTATGCCAATAAAATGGATAACAATACATTGTCCAAATTGTTGAATGGAATTGGTTATAATGTTATCTTTAAATATTTAAAAGTTTGGCTAATGAATAATGTGCCAACAAAGATGGTTATGAAATCTTTTCCAATTTGTTTAGGTCAATACTAACTTTATGCCTATCATTTGTAGACAATGTATTGAAATGATAAAATAAGAACATATAAGGTAATTCAATGAATCCATATCTAAGGGCATGCCAATCATTGGGACAAGTACCAACATGCCCTAAAAAATTGAACTATTAACATATGTAGCTCATTGAATGAAGTTCTTATCGTCCATAAACAATGATATGAAGCTACCAAATGAACGTAAGCAAGTAAAGTGAGTATTAACATAATTAAATATGTCTTAGTTAAGAAAGTGACCAGAATGAGGTGTTAAAGAAAGTGAGACAAGCCTCACTTACACCTAAGTTACTATTTTAAGATACTCACGAAAAAAGGTGTTAGAACATGTCAGACAGGTCTCATTAACACCCAAGATGATATGTAAGGATAATTCACATTTCATCAATGTAGAGAAATAGATGACAAGTCATCAATAGTGTAAGTAAAACTCAATCTAGAAGCAAGCTTCCATAATGTTTGAGTCAACTCTAAAAAATAAGAAGATAAAGAAAGTGAGCAAAACACTGATAGACTAGCTATGAGCTTGTGCTTGCACGTGTAAGTCTCATGATATGAGGCTACCACCGAGGTGGATAATGTCACATCCGGGTTTACCCCCTAGACGTAACCGGCGTCGTCTTCCTCTTTGAGGACTAACACAAGCCTCTTAGTCTTACATCATTGCATTCATCGATTAAAAATACGGGAGAATTTAAAACTTTTCAACTACATCTAATAGGAGGTTTACATAGACCTCTACATACACATAATCATAACAATATCGAATAAACATAGCCTCGTTCGTATAAGAAGATCACATAGTCTTCTACTTTTATTTCACACATTTATATAGTAAAGAAATAGAGTCATAAATCCGTCTCATCTCATAAACCATCTAAACAAGGACAATAACATTGGGCATAGATAGCCCTACATCAATAAAAGTAAGCCGCATATAGGCTTTATACAACTTTGTCTCAAATAGGAAATAGAGTCAATACAAAAGTTGTCGTAACTAAGTAACTTCGCAAAGATAATATTGGCATCGTTCTCGGGGAAAATGAGGACCTACTACTTGGATGATAGGATATCCAAGTCTTCCTTCAAATCACCTAAAATTAACTTCAACGACCGGAACCTAAAATGTTTGGGAAAAAAGGAGAAAATGGGGTTAGTACGCCACATGTACTAAGTATGAGATCATATGCACAAATACCAACAAAGTATGCTAGAAAGGGATCATATGCACATAGTAAACAAATTAATTATATCATATGCACGTTATCATACTTAAACCCATAATCTCATGTAACTCTATCATCATGTAATAATATCACAAACATGAATAAGAGTAAACCATGTAAATAGCAAAGCAAACCAACCAACTACAATACTTAAGAAGCCACAAGTGCAATGACCAAGCAAAGCCCATAACCCTACTTAATCAAGTAACCCACCAAAGATCATAATTAGCAATTCACTTCACATAGCATAGACTTCGATCTCATATATTATTCTTTCTTTAACAATGAAAACCAATTTCACATTCATATGCATCTTATTCAACATATAAAGTCATTTACATTATATCGTCATTTATATACATAATATTAACTTCTGAAGGCTTCTATCAAGGCAAACTAGTGCAAGGCATAGGTAGTGTCCCATACCCCTACCTAAGCTAAAGTCAAACCACTCAAGTCACTTTAATTAGTATGTACTTCATTAATTCATTTTATTTTAGGGAACTCTTGACTTAAACGACATAGACCACATGAGCTAATGTGGAATCCAGTGTCATGAAACCTACACCGATGGAAGGTGGTCTACCAGCCAAGGTAGAACCTCACATCAACGTAGCTATCTAGGTGGATCCACTAGCTAATATCCTATGGTGACAACATAGTTTATGGAGGTTGGGAAATAAATCATGGAAATATCAACTCTACACCCTACCTTGGATCTTGAGGCTATCCACACCGTGAGGACCGTAGTGAACCCTACCTTCCTTATGTAAGAAGGTGGCATACCCTCACATACAAGCTCACTCGGTGCTAAGCTAGGTCCCTTTGTTGAAATTCTTTTTGTCTTTTTGTGATCATAGGTTAGTGTAGGTCATATGGACTAACCCTTGTATATTCGTTATCATAGCTCAATAAGAATTGAATGAGAAATAGTCCTTTCATTCACAATTCATATAAGTGAGGTCAACCCTTTGCATATAACCTCTTAATTGGGTACATAATTACATGTTTTCATTCTTATTTAATGTGCACGCTAAGCAACCTCACAACCAAAGAATAGGACATTTAAATTAAATCCTCATACCATCCTATCACATTAAACAAGATATACTTTAATAAAACATCATAACTTGATGACAATTAACCATAATTAAAGTGAGAATTAGGATAGTCAAGACTTACCAACACTCCTCCATTGTTCATCATAAAGAGCCTTACCATCCACCCATATATTAACCCAATTTGGGTCATCACACCAATGTAATTCAACAACCAACATGATAATGAACTTAGAAGAGTCACTATACCAAGATTCAATACTAAACCAAAGCTTGAAAACATATTATCTAAGTCTATCTTCTTAACCTAAACAGTACTCAAGAACTATCATGAAGGACTTCAATTCATCACTATAGGTTCATGATAAATGTAATTAAAACCATTTAGGATGATTTAACAAATAATAAAACCAATTGCATAAAACTCAATATAATTCATATCAAGATCATGCCTAGGGTTAAGGATTAAGGGTCATATTCTACAATCTAGACCAAACCATATCAATTCATCCTAACCAAGTTACAATACTAGATAATATAATCATTAAAACCCAAATAAGACATGAACAACTCAATTCGTAACATAAAATTTGTAATTGAATGAAACCCATAAGGAAATCAACTTTTTGTAAAACATTTGAAGGACACCTTTGAGGAAAGAAGTCTCAAAGGTGAATTAGATCTCATACCTTAAGATTGGATGACCTTTTGATGGTTAATTAATACTTAAAAATCCCCCAATTCACCTCCCAAGATAATATCCAATGGTGTCTTCCAATAGAGAGAGAAAGTAGAGAGAAGGAAGAGAGTTTATTTTTAGTGTTGTCCCTTGGACTAATGAGGGTTGGGCGTATTTATATGAGGGGTTAAATTACTTAATTAGTATTATTTTAATCCCCAATTACCCCTAAACCTCTTATTTAATTAAATGAATTTAACTTAAATGTGCAGAAATTTGCAGACCCATCGATGAGACCTCGATCGACGGACCGTTGGTTCATCTACGGTCCGTGCTGCACATCCACAAGTTCGGTCAGATACTTGTGCAGGAAGGGTTTTTCTTTCTTTTTCTAAGTGTGGGATGACGGTAGCTTCGACTCCCCGTCGATCCACTGACGCCCCGTCAACCCCCTTCCGTCGCGTGTAACAGTAGCTAGGTAAGCAAGATCCTTCACCAATTTTTTAAGTGTGGGATGACGATGGTCTCGATGCCCCGTTGAGCCACTGACGCCCCGTCAACCCCTTCGTCAAGGCACACTTACAGGCAGTGTTGCATTCCAAGCTACAAGGGTCCTCCTCAAGGGCTCTTAGTTGGTCCTTGGGGAGTCTTACCTGGACGTTTCAATCATGAAACATCCCTCACAGGTGTTACACCTATTTCTACTCACTTTCTTTTGATTTCGACTCTTAAAATTAGTCAAACAGCTTAAGACATACTAGACCTCTTATGAATCAATTTTTTTGGATGTCATGGACGTTCTTGAATATTTAGGTTCTTAAGCACTTTAACTTTTCTATTTGCACTAAATTCGACTTAGAATAGTGATTAGACCCCATGGATCCAATTTTTTTAAGTTTTATGACATGCCTAGGGATTTTGAAATATTACAGATAAGTAGTCTTTATATGTCTCCTAGTCTTCGAACTATGTCTAGAAAACATGGGAACTAGCCTGTGGATTCCACCTAAGAGAGCTAGGTATGTTTCGATCTCACCTTGAACAGTGAGATCAACTCTTTTTTGTGTTGGATAGACACTGGATTTCATGTTTTATCTCACATGATCTATGTCGGTTAATGCTCAAAAGAATGTTCTTGGTTCACTATAGCCGTGAGACACCCCTTTGGATGTGGGGGAAAGACTTGACATGGGTTCACGTTAGCCGAAGAATCACCCCTTTGTAGTGTAGGGGAGACACTGGATTTCATGTTAGCTCACATGATCTATATTCATTTTGATCGGTGAATCACCTTTTTCGTTGTGGGGAAGACACTAGATTTCATGTTAGCTCGCATGATATTAATTCTAAAGATAACTCTAAGAAAGTAAGAAAGAAATTAGAAGGAAAGTATGTTCAAAGTGAGCTATGATAGTAAGATGTTATGAATATCAATTGTCAGTGTTTATACCAACGATGTTTTTCAGCAAAATAATGCGCAAAGCCAAATAAAATTGTCTTATAATTACTTCTTATATTATGCCACTAAAGGGGAGTAAAATATAATAGATAATCAATGCTTCACAACTTGCATGATATTAAAATTATTAAATAAGTGGCATAGCTAATAGAGACAGGCTTATGAAGTGTTCCTACCCAACGAATACAGAATGTAATGAATGACTTGTTGTAAGGATAGTGAAATCATTCCCTTAGTCCTTGGGATACTTACTTGATTCATTTTGGGTATGGGACTACAATGAATCATTGCACTTGTAATTAAAACATAGGATCAAAGGAATCATTGAACTACACAACAAGAAGAAGAATAAGATTGAAAAATAAACTAAGTACAAAAGGGAAAGCTCTTGGGTTCAAGTGGATCAAATCTAAAAACTTTGCTTGAGTTGTTCTAAAATTATGTTGATGAGTATAATGTCTTGTGATCACATAGAAAATTGGTTGTGCGCCTTGAATGCATTATAATAAATCATATTCATACCACAATTCACAACTAACGAATTAGGGAAGTCTAGTGACTTCACTTTCCAGAAATGGCATGTTGCATAGGAAGAGATTTCCTTGTTCATGAATAGACTTATGTGTATGTGTGCATACACACATATACTTATTACAAGTGTGTAGTATCCCCTATTCAATTACATTTTCTAATAGGTGCAGGTAAGAGAGTAGATTGAAGACTCATTGCAGCGGTTTGGACTCAGCGATCTCCAAACCATTTGGTAGGTCCTCTCTAGTTCGAGGATGCTAATTCTATATCCATAGCATAGTATTTAGACATAGCTAGAGGATGTTGTCTCTAGCGTTTCTTTCATATGTTTTCATTTTAATGTTTTTGTATTAAGGCCGTTTTGGCAAATTTATTATGATATATATTGGTTCCCCCTTTTGAATTGTGTAATCCATTGTAGATTGTTGTTTAATTGATCTTATAGTATATGAATTCATGAAAGATTATATTAACTCTATGTAGACTTCATTAATGTTAAGAAGTTTTAAATTTTCCGCAAATTTAACTATATGAATGTGATGAATGCTAAGGAGACGCTTGTCTGCAACCTCTGAGAGGTCAATGACGCCGGTAGTGATTCAGATTCAATAATCCGGTGTGACATGGGCTACAGTTTCAGCCAATTGGGTATAATTTTTTAGAGGTCTTCTTTAATATAGAGGTATATTTCGGTAATTTGGTGTTTGAGTGGATAGAAGTTTTTGGAAGTATGTTGGCTGCGCATTATAGACAAGATTTGAAGCTTGTTGATGATGATGAGGAGTATGTTGGAATGTACTGGAATGGGTTGGGGAGATATAGGTGGTGGATATGAGGGATGTTGAGGGTATGGAGTGTGAGGATATGGGTATGGAGGTAGGTTTATTGTTCGGTACCTCATAGGGGTTTGGGTTCCATGAGCCATCGTTACTGAACCTGTTTTCTTTTGATTTTCTACCATTCCGCCGGATTACAGATCTTTGTTGGTGTCTTGCAAGGCCTCTAGGTTAATGATAGTCCTACTTTTTATGCCTTCCTTAATTCTTTCACCTAATTTTATGATTTCAGTAAAACTCTTTTCAGCCACCAGCATCATCCAATCATAATATGTGTCTCTTGGGCTCGGATGAAGTAGTATTTCATATGAGATTCCTCCAAAGGTTGTCTAGCCTAGCCGCCTCAGACCTTCATCTTATGGCGTAGTGTCTGAAGGATTCACTGGGTTTCTTCTTTGAGATTTGAATGTAAATAAAGTCAGGTGCATTTTCTAAAGTAATTCCAATCCTGTTCATAAAATCCAATGTCATTTCTACCCACTCAACCCAATTCCAACGGTCTTGCTCAATATACCATGATAGAGCCTCCCTAGTAAGACTCCTCACAATTAAATTCATGAGTATATTCTCATCTCTCCCTACCCCTACAAGCTTTCACAATTCATTAGTAGGTGTGTTTCGAGATCCCCAATGATATTAAGCAATTCAAACTTTGGAAACTTGTATCATTCACCTAGTTATACATTAGGGTGCATACACAAATCCTTGTACCATAGTTCTCCTAACCTCTTGCTTCCTTCCACATCATGCACCCTATTGGACAAGATGTCTAATCTCTTGGTAAGGGTTTTATCAGAATGTCCTTTTGTTAGGATTTTGGCTCAGGGTGGTCATGGGTTACACGAGCAGTTTCCACATATATGGGATTGAGGTTTTTATTTACAAGTGCATGTGAAGGTTTTGCATTTGGGATTGTTTCTGGAATGATCGGCTCAGTTTGTTGATAGTAATACTCAAAAGGACTTTGGGTGTTTTGGGCATGAACCGGTGGAAAGATATTTTGATGAGTGGGTTTAGGTCTTGATATATTGATTGGAGGATTACTTGGCATGGTCTTTGGTTAATATGATGAGGATTGTCTTTATTTTAACCAACCAGGTTCCGAGTGAGATAGAAAACTTGGCCAAATCGAGCTTGTGTGGTCCTCTTCTTTCAATCTAAAATCTTGCGCTCAAGTCTTAGGACAAGATTACTTGGAAGTTGTCCTCCCTCAGAAGTTTCTAACTTTTCGGTCGTGTTGTTGTCGTCAACTATTTTACCCTTATGTTTATAGCTTGCTCTTTGAGAAAGAGGAGAAAGGGGTCCCTTTTGATCATGTATGTGCCAGAATGGAGGACATAACAACCTTAAGAATGGGGAAACCAATAGATTCAATAGAAAACGATGTTAGGGGATTAGGACAATATAATAATAAGAACATGTTGATTGAAACACACGCCCTAAATGCACGGGACCTCGTTTAGCCAGAGGTTGGCCTAAGATGATATATAAATGATGCAAAATAATTACTTCAACCCTATTTATCAATTGGAGTATAGAGTTAGAAAAATAAAATGAATTTCATTTATTGAAATAATTTCAATTTATTACATCAAACCAAAGAAAAACTAGAAATATGCTAAAGGGCTAGGGATAACATATGAGAATAAAACTAAAGAAAAAAATCAATTACGTTAGTGTCTAATGTTAGGCAAAATTTTCTGCCTCATTTCTGGGGTGGTATCGTAATTGGTTTTGAGAAGGTTGCGAGCCCATCTTCTTTCCCTTTCATCGCCGAAATCCGGAAGACCTTCTTTGCTCAAATATGCATGCCCTGCGTCCTATAGAAGCCACACATAATATTTAGGCATGCAGATTGGTCTATGATATTTAACATCCATAGTTACCAACCGTTTCCCATCTTCGTTATATGGTGTTCACTTGTGGTATTTTTGACCCAAAGTCAAACCCATGGTGGCCTATGTCGGATCATAGAGGTATCGTTTGGATTTGTCCAAATTGTCAAAGGACTTGGAGTGATGCGTATGGTTTAACACCGTTAAGAAAAATAAGCTCGATAAAGTAGATCTCATTACCCCATATAATGGCAAGCCGAAGCTTCAACAAGTAATACTTCCATTCGATTCAATGCGCTCTCCCAAGTACATAAATCACTCATCCGTTCAAAGAGAGGAGATATGTCATCATTAAAGGATGATTGATAATTTGGTTCCCCATGATCCCTCTATCAATCTCTACCTTATTAGCCCTTTGGCAGAATTGTTCAATAGCCCAGAGTTGCAAATGAAAGTTACAACCTAAAAGTACCTCTTGCCTTTGGTGCATGCGGTCAATCCTTTTAGAATTTCATCAAGTATCATGGTAAATATGGTCTTCCTAGATTGAACAAACATACATACTGCACAACACAAGATAGTGTGGATGTTTCCCCTTTCCCTAGGGAAAATAATCCTAATAATGCGACAATGAATGCGTTAAGACGGTATCTTTCCCATTTTGCAGGAGCGTAACCAAATTCTTTATGAAAGATTTTATGGCCTTTCTCCTCTACAAAACGTGAGTAGTACAGGAACTCTAAAGAATTTCACCCCTCTTTCAGACAAAAGTAAACTCGGATCATAACGCATGCCTATTTGCTTCAAAAAGGACCTTAGTGTTGGCTTGTGTGGCACAATCATTTCATGTTCTTTTTATGGGAGCACCGGAAACCCACTAGTCTCTTCATTTGTTGGGGTTACCTCAAATCCTTGAATTTGAAAATTAACCTCTCAAGGTCCCAGAATTTCAACAATGCCTTGATCAAGTAACTATCTAACTCGACGCCGATCAGAGCGGTAACGCTACCTAGCAGTTCATTTGCCTCTAACTCTCGGTTTCTGTTAATATCATTCCACCAAACCTTCAGGGTAGGATTAAATTTCACCACCATTTCTATGAATAGGAAATGAGGATAGGTTGTGAATCTACAAACAAAACAACAAATGATTTCTAAATTTTATTTTTTTCAATGTTACCTTGATTTAATTATTATGAACACATTGACAGATAAATATGAAATTTGTCTATAGGGTGTTGGGGACCTTTAGACGATAGGGGTGACAAATAATTGTGTGGGTTTGCACCAAGGGTCAAACCACCAAGGGCTTATGCATCACGTATAACCTAACTAGGAGTTCTTAGAGTTAGCTTGGCATAGGTTTGAAAAGAATTCTATGCTAGAGGCTCATGGTTTTACGGTAGTAAAGCTATTTGTTCCATCCACGCCTATGCTGACTCACTATAATGGGTATTTGGAGAGAATTAGAGTAGTTGTGAGTGTTACAAAGGCACTACAACACAGTAAAATAAAAAAGGAATATGTCCCACTTGGGGGAAGTATGAGAGGAATGCCAGTTTACCAAAAAAGTAAACATTTAGCATTTAGAGGGAAAGCAATGACACATAGGCAGTTTATAAAACCGATAAATAAACAAATAAATGCATGCATAAGTAAAGGAAGGTAAACATATAAAATTATTAAAAAATAACGCAAATAAGGAAAGAGGGTATGTCATTAAACATGAAAGTAAACATGTAAAGGAAAGGGAAAGGGTGAAGCATGGCAATAAAGAAATAAGGAAGAGGGAAAGGGGTGGAGTATGGAAAGAAGATAATAAAGAAGGAAACAAAATAATAGCTAAATGTGGTAATCACGAAAACAAATAATGATATAACCACATAAATTAAACCCTACATAAATCGAATGAAACCCGTCATAGTAAGAACGTAATATCCATAGTAGAGTCTCCATTGTGTCGCGCCCCATTATTAATCAAAAACGAATTTTCGTGCATGACCTAACAATATTTTAAGATTTGTATTTTCAATAGTCAAGGGAACCTAATTAACCTAACTAAGTCTAACTAAGGTCATGAGGAAGAGATCAGGGTAAGGTGTAACAACCGTAAAAATGCATATGCTAAGTAATGCTTAATTTGTCTAGAATGCCTACGATTAGACCGGGTTCACACGGATTTATGCGTGTAGAACCAGACCTCAGAACCCTTGAAAAATCCAAGCTAATTTGGGGAGTTAGTTGATCTAGGAAAGTTTGGGTCCATCCATGTAGGGCTCCCGAATATGAAGATTTACTCAAATGAGTCTTTATCGGATTTAAAAAGGCGAAATCTTAAGTTTGGAGGATCTAGGAGTAAAATGGTCTTTTTCCAGGATAAGGGTAGTATAGTAATTACCCTAAATATGTAATTAATTATTAATTTAATAAGGTGGAGGGGTATTTTGGGTAGAGAGGGCCGAAATTGCCCTTTTAGCAAAATCTTGCTCCACCCGGGTTCGAACCTTGGTGGGAGCAATGATTTAAATTGTTTTATTTAAATTGGTAAATTAATTTAATTAATTAATATTTAATATCTGATTTATGAAAAAGGAAAGTAATATTTTAACTATTAATTATTATTTATTAATTAAGATATTTCATTTGACTAAGTCTTTCCTAAGAGTCCTAGTGGACTAAGTCTAAACTACTTCACCTCTTTCAACTCTCTTTCACGTTTAACTCTCTCTTACGTCAATATATCTCTCTTTCTTTTCACGTTCTCTATGCCTAACCAAAACACAATAACTTAAAAGCAGCCAAAAGTTCTTCACACTTGAAGAACTTTCACGTTAAAAACATATACAAAACGTTAACCAAAAACGTACGGCAAAAAGAAGGGTTTTCCGTTGAGTTTTGTGTTGTGGTGTCGAGACTTGGACGTGAGTTTGGAGATTGTATTTGGGAAGCAGGTTCAAGGTTTGAACTACGTGAAATAAGGTATGGGTTTTCTTACTCTTTGTCCCTTTCCCAAGAGACTCTTAAGTCTTAGATGAATCTACTCCGAAAACTAGGGTTGTTACCCATTACATTTTCCCTGTCACTAGCTTCCGATGAGACTAGGTTGGTATGTCTTTTAGTAGATTAGGCGTGTAATGTGATGTTTGTGATGAATATGTTCATGAAACTGTGCTCGGAATTGTATGACTGATAATTTATGTCTTCCGAAATTATGTGAAAAATTATATGTGTACAATATAAAAGCCGTGACGTATATTTTTGGTTTGAAGTTCGAAAATGACATATTTTATGGTTGTATTTGACGTGAACAAACTTGTATAAATCATTTTCATAGGAGGTGTAATATGGTTGATTGGAGTGGAAAAACTCTTAGTTGAATGTAACTACAAAACTACACCTAAAAACATACTAAATGATCCATGAATTACCCTAAGAACTAATGTATAAATGTTGGTAAAAAGGAGTTGAAAGACATGACCAAGTTTCCAGAATTTTATAAGCTTGGTTTCGGCCAGACAAAGATGAACAAATCTGAAATTTTAAATGAGTATAAAATAGGTGAGGTCACTAGGGATTGAACCCAAGACCTCACACAAAAAAATCATTAAACAAATAAATGAGGAAATGGGGTTAAGGGGAATCGAACATGGATGACCTTGATTGAAAATGATAATATTTCACTAAGGCATATTTTAATAAATTAACATAAAAAGGAGTGAGTCACACGGGATTCAAACCCGAGTGCCCTTATTCGACTCTCCTAAGCCTAAAACGGAAATAAAGAAATGAGAGGGTGGGATTCGAACCCAAAACCTCTTGGTTAAACAAGAGAGTAAAGAGAAAAATAATGTAGAAAATAAATGTGGAGAGTGGGGATTGAATCCTCAACCTCTTGAATGGATGAGAGATTTTAGGAGAAAAATAAAGGATAAAATAAATATGGAGAGTGGGGATTGAACCCACAACCTTTTGGATTGGTAAGAAAGTTAAGAGATAAATTAAAAGAAAAATAATGAGCTTCTGGGGGATTGAACCCACAACCTGCTTGACTTAAAATAAAAAGGAGAGGAGAAAAAGAAAGGAAACATTATGGGGTTGATGGGGATCGAGCTAGGGTCAACCAAATCTGAAAATACAATTATCAAGTTTGAAATAAGATTAAGTGTTGTCCAAGGGATTCGAAATCGGGCTCCTTGCCCAATTCCGTATTGACACATAAGTCATACGTAAGTAAATATTTAATGAATGCTGCCTCTAAAGATCGAAATCAATATCTTTTCATATCTACAAGATGCATAAATCTTGCACAACAAATATTGGGTAAACATGAATCACTTAGACAAACTATAAATGAAGCTTCATGGATTTTATGTGTGGACTCATAAGTCTAGCATACGTTTAAAATTAAGTGAGCGTAAGATTTATGTGATAAAATGATGTAACCATAGAAGGGTCAAGTAAGAGTTTGAAACACACAAAGTGGCCAAGTGCATTGGTATATGATAAATGAACATTCACGTGTATGAAAAGAAAATGAGTTAAAGTTAATGAATGAGGTGACAATATGATAAGAGGCTAATGTGAAAGATGAGAGCAATATCAAATGAGCCTTAAGTAAATGTTACCAAAACGTACTCACCTATGAGAGTGTAAATCTAATGAAGAGACCAGTCTCTATGAACACTCTAATTAAAGTACTGAAGTTAATGCATACTTAATACTAATGATGAGATGAGAAATCATCTAATGAGCTATGATGTCCTCATGCTAGAAGCCATCTTCCATGATATATGAATTGAATGTAATGGAACTTTATACTGAGCACCGATAGGCTAGCTATGAGCGGTGATGCCTTCCTTTGGGAAGGGCGGAGGTTCACATAACTCTCATGAGATGCGATTGTCCGGCATGCCAGGTATGGATCTACTTATATCTCCTAGTCTTTGAACCTATACTGTCAACATAGGGATCTAGTAGGGCTCAATTCCCTATATACGCTAGCTTATTTTGGTTCAACTTTCCACCTCTTTTCAGTGTGAGGATTACACACAGGATTTCATGATTCTAACATGATCTATGTCGGTTAAGGTTAAAGTTCCCAAAGAAAGAATGAGGTCATCCTCAAGTAATGAACATAATGAAATGAACGATATCAAAGGTGTTAGAATAGTATAATGAAGAGGTGAGCTAGACTTAAGTAATGACACTAGTTCATTCTTGGTCATTTGACAATGAACCCGATGAAAGTCTTAAACTACATCCTAGGTATGGATGGTATTTACACTATCTTACGAACGAATGAAAATGATGTACGTATGAATGAATGAAGCAGACTCTGTATTTGCTAAAGAAGGCTCCCTAGTTGAGGTCCCATATGTTGATCCCTAATTTTGGGAAGTCCTAATGTCAAGTTCATGATTCCAAGGTCTCATGGTATATGGACAAATTATATGAAATATCATATGTGCTTATAAGCAATATGTTATGTGATGTGTGCAATATGTTGCGTATGATGATGCATGTTACTCTTCTAGGATGAATTTCCTAATTCTATTTTTTTGCAAGTCCACAGACTTGACTTTCCATAATTCATATCATTAGGAGAGAGATCTTCTTAATCATGCATGTCCTTGTTGTGTGTTTGCATATACCCATACTTAGTACAAGTGTGTACTTATCCCATACAACTCTCTACTTTTAGGTGCAAGTGCAGCTGGACACTGATATACCGTGGTTTCACGGTATGATTAATACTTTTTCCTTAAGTTTAGTGTGTCCAAAAGCTTTTTTGTGCTAATTTTTATATAAGTTTCTCCTTATTTGCAGGAAATCTGTCCAAAGATGAATGCGGAGGTTTTTGAGCGATGAAATGCAGAAGAGACCACCTACGGAGCTTGTGACGGTCCCTCATGCTCGTGACGGTCCGTAGGTGGCAGTGTAGTGCAGCTGCTGAAGGAAGATGGGGAAGTCTGACCAAGTGTGGGGTTACGGAAAGCGTGATGAACCGTCGTAGCCATGACGGTCCGTCCTGCAGGTTCGTCATGAAGATTAGAGAAGTAGTCCCAGTACCCATATTCCAAGAGTTCAAGTGTTTTGGAACAGAGACCCTCGACGGACCGTTGTGCCTCTGACAATCCGTCATACCTGCCGTCAAGAGTAATGAAGAGAGCAGCAGAAGAAATTGCACAAGTATGGGACGACGGAATCCACGACGGCCCGTCGTGACCACAACGATCCGTCGCGAGGTCCGTTGACCCAGCCGCATTTTGACAGATTTCCATCAAATAGAGTCCTTGTTTAATTAGGTTTTTATTTTCTATAAATAGTTCGAAAAACCTCGTTTTTGAGGTTAGACTGGGGATTATTAGGTAGACTCTGGAATATTAGGTTAGACTCTGGATTATTTGGTAAGGCCCTTGATTATTGTTAGATTCTTGATTATTTTGAGATTCTTTTAATTGATTGTTGGTGATTTTTGTTGATTAATCAAGCGAACTTTCGGATTTTACTCTTTCTCATTGAAGTAAGTACATGAATTCTTATACCATATATTTGATTATTGTGATTATGACTATGGGTAACTAAACTCCATAATTAGGGTT
>NC_028638.1:14496769-14514452 GCF_001406875.1 Solanum pennellii | reverse complement strand
AATGATGATGATCCAAACCAGAACATCCCAGCTCCGGTTGATGTTCATGGTCAGTTGTTACCCGATGCTCCGGGTGAACACCAACAGAGGGGACAAAATCCCGCTCCACGGCCCCAAGCATACTACAAAGGCTATGACAACATAGCAGACTCCGATGGGCCACTTGTCTTGCCTCCTCTTCCACTAGGCCACACCTTCGTGGTAACTAGTAGCCTGATGCGAATGCTCACTGCCAGAGGTTTGTTTTCAGGGCTACTTTCTGAGGATCCACATGCCCATATAGCTAAGGTAAGGGCAGTGTGTAAAAGTTGTGTAGGGAGGCCTGACTTGGACTCGGATGTAATAGGGCTTAGAGTGTTTCCTCTCTCACTGACGGGAGAGGCTGCTATATGGTTCACTGAGCTCCCTTACAACTCAATTTTCACTTGGAACCAACTAAGGGATATTTTCTTAGCACGCTACTATCCGGTCTCCAAGAAACTAAACCACAAAGATAGAGTGAACAACTTTGTGGCACTACCAGGAGAGTCAGTTAGTAGTTCTTGGGACAGATTCACCTCGTTCTTAAGAAGCGTCCCAAATCACCGTATAGATGATGAGTCACTGAAGAAATAATTCTATCGGGGACAGGATGATAATAGTAAAGCGGTGTTGGACGCTATAGAAGGTGGATCTTATGGGGAGTGTCCTTATGCTGAGATTGCTGAAAAATTAGAGAAAATCTCCCGGAATAATAAAGCTTGGAGTACTAGGAAGTCAGATACCGGGAGAAATACCTTCGCAGTACAGTCCACTCACAACCCAGCCACAGATGAGATTCATGAAGAAATGGCTCAGAAGAGAACTGAGCTTGGGTTTGTACTAAAACATATCACTGGGGTGCAGAAAAGATAAATGCAGTCAACTACTTTTCGAAACCACCGCCACATAATGATGAATGTTATTATGCGGAGGACTCCTATGCAGTAAATGAGAAGACGGGGGGTTTCCAACCGAGCGCCCAAGGATCAAATCAGGATAATTGGCGCTAAGGTCAAGGGAACCAAGGTCGGATCTATGGCAACTATAATCGTGAGGGTCATTATGTCCGAGATGGAAACTACAACCGCGACAACAACTTCAACAAGGGTAACTACGGTAACAGAAATGATAGGAATGGGCCCTATATCCCTCCTCAAAATCGTGAAGTTACTCCTAGGGATGGTGGAGATAGTATGGCGCGAGTTGAGGATATGTTGCACAAAATGATGAGGAGTTTCGATGCTAGTGATGAGCAAATTTAAGATTTAAGGTGTGATTTAGCAGGTATTGGGCAAAAAGTCGATACACATGCAATATCGATTAAGCAAATCGAGTTGCAAATGGCCCAATTATCTACGACTGTGAACACACGGCAACCGGGCACTCTCCCTAGCAACAATGTCCAAAATCCAAAAAATGATGCACACTGTATGGAAATCACTACTCGGGGTGGTAAGCAAACCATTGACCCACCTATGCCGTCTAATGAGGAAAAGGTGGTAAAGGGTAGTGGTGACGCAGAAGAGAGCACTAGAAAAGATGCAGAAGTCCCTATGAAGGTAATTCCCACGCCAAGACCACCACCACCCTTCCTCTCAGAGATTAGTGAAAAAGACCGAGGATGGTAAATATCGGCGTTTTATAACAATGCTGAAGCAGATTTCTATCAATGTCCCTTTGGTAGAAGCTCTAGAACAAATGCCCGGTTATGCCAAGTTTATGAAAGATCTGGTTAAAGAGAAAAGATCGGTCACTTTTGAGGATGATGATAGAATGCAGCATTGTAGTGTTATTGCTACAAGATCTCTCGTACAAAAGAAAGAAGATCCGGGTGCGTTCACTATTCCTTGTACAGTCGGGTCATTACATTTTGCGAAAGCATTATGTGATCTGGGGGCAAGCATAAATCTCATGCCCCTCTCTATTTACAAGAAGTTGAGTTTGGGTAACCCAAAACCAACTGCGATGCGGCTACTGATGGCTGATCGAACAGTGAAAAGGCCTATATGGATACTCCATGATGTGCTAGTAAAAGTGGAGTCATTCATATTTCCGGCAGATTTTGTTATTTTTGATTGTGAAGTCGATTTTAAAGTGCCTATTATTCATGGGAGGCCATTCCTTGCTACAGGAAGAGCCTTAGTTGATATGGAAAAGAGGCAGATGAAATTTTGGTTGAACAATGAAGAAGCGACCTTCAACATTTGTAGGACCATGAGGCAGAATGGTGAGCTCAAATCGGTATCCGCCATATCCCACAAAGAATAGATGAAGAAGGAGAATGAACAAAAAAGTGCAAAACAAGAGTTTATGGTTGGGGATTTGGTACTTTTAGATAGTTTTGGGTTGCCTTGTCTTCGGGCAAGCTCAAGTCCAAACGTACTGGCCTTTACTTGATTACCCAAGTATTCCCTCATGGAGCAGTTGAGTTAAAAACCAAGGAGGGAGTGTGGTTTAAGGTGAATAGAGAACGAATGAAACTCTATTTTGGGCATACTGCATCGGTGAATGAATTCATAGAGGCATACCATCTTGATGAAGGCTGAGTAATCAAGTGTTATCAGTCTTGCCGCGACGTTAAATCACGCGCTTGTTGGGAGGCAACCCAATATTTATAATTTTTTTTCTTTCTTTCTAGTAATGGTAGCATTTTCTACTAATGAGTTTTAAATTTGCAGGCACATCACCTGGAAATTCTGCAGAAAATCACTCTGCAACATTCACCAACGGACACATGCGACGGACCATCGTTCTCTCGATGGTCCGTCCTGCACAACCGTTCTTGTTGTCAGAGACCCTATTCCTAAGGGTCTCTCACATTTTCTAAGTGTCCTCCAATGGACATCTACGACGGACCGCATTCTCTCGACGGTCCGTCCTGCATAACCGTCATGACGGTCAGAGACCCCTCTCTTAAGGGTCTCCATTTTTTTAAGTGTCCCACGACGGACATCGACGACGGACCGTCATAATCACAACGGTCCGTGCTGATTGTTTGCGCTTTGCGCTCTAGGTTTGCTTCACCTACCACTCTTGTATTTCAATTTTTTTTATGCATTGGGGACAATTGCATGTCTTTTTGTTGGGGGTGGGGTAAATGGAAAGTGAGTGCTAGGGTGAAGTCTGAGTAGCCCAATTCACTATCCTCTTTTGGGGTTTTCTTGCCTGTATTCTTTTTCCCCAAGAGACTGATTACTTTTTCTGTTGAACCGGCATGTCTATATCTTGTGTACATAGTTTAATTCTGGAGCATGATGGCTAAAATGATATCCTGATAAAATGGAAAATGATGCATGACTAGGCATAGTAATTGATAAATGTGTGGCTCTAAGCATGACATAGAGGTACACCATTGCATGACCCTAAGTCTAAAATTCGAACTAGGTATCTGATAATCTGGTAGAGTGATGAGATATCAAGTGAGTGTGAGGAAGATTTGAATAGTACACTATTTGTACTGAGCTAGAACTTGCCTGGTTAGTCCTGCTAAAAGTAAGTTGTAATAGACAATTAGGAAAGGATCATAGGCCCTTATTCAATATAGCCCATTTTTAGCCTAAATAAAAGAAAACCAAATGAAATTTATCCTTCTTTGATCCAAATGATTTGAGCTTAAATTAGACCTTTCTTTTTCACCCCAACTTATCTTTTCTGGGAATAATGTGTTGGCCATGGTCCCTCCTTGGACATGTGCACCTCAGCTTAAGCCAAAAGCATAAGTTGAGGGTGGCTAATGCAGTAAACAACCTTTTTATGGCCCTGACCCAACTTTGGGTATTGTGTACTTTGACTCATGGCAAAGCCATGAGTTGAGTGTCGCTATTATGAGGAATGCTCTGGAAAGTGGGGTTGAAAGAACAAAGAGAGAGAAAGAACAAAAGTAAAGTGACTCAAGAATTAGTTGAAAGAAAAGTAAAAAAAATAAAAAATTACAAGAAATACAAGCAAGAAAAAAAAAGAGTCACTTACACAAATGAAGAAAAAAAGCGAAAATAGCAAGGTGAAAGAATATGGGATACTGGGCAAAATAAAATGATTGAAAATGGTATGTTTAGCCGATATGTCAAGAAGGGAAAAAGTCACTAAAGTATACATAAATATACCCTTACTTACCCTGAGCCTATGTTATAGGCTAAGAAAGTCCTATCGTGGTCCTAAGGGTTGTATAGCGAACTTAAAGCAGTGAAAATAAGGGCAATCTTATGGCAATAGGTGTGAATGAGTGTTAATTTTTTCTGAGAGTGAGTGTTGAAAAGTAATCCTTATACTCAAACTGAAATCATTGTGTGAAAAATGAGGATTTTGTTTTGAAGTGAGGACAGTAGTTGCAGTACTTGAAATATTAGCACGTCGGTGAGAAATTGAAGAGGATAGGTGTTAGTGCATGGTGAGTCTTTGTCATGCTCTGATCTCACATAATTCAATGCCTAATATTGATAGCATGCATAAATATGATGAGATTAATCGGGATTGATAGTCAAATGATTGTAAAGGAAACATGGATACTATTTTACAAAGATTGTGTATTGAGTCATAGTGCGTCGCTTGAGGACAAACAACGAATTTAAGTTGAGGGTGTTGATATACCGTGGTTTCACGGTATTATTAATACTTTTTCCTTAAGTTTAGTGTGTCCAAAAGCCTTTTTGTGCTAATTTTTATATAAGTTTCTCCTTATTTGAAGGAAATCTGTCCAAAGATGAATGCGGAGGTTTTTGAGCGAAGAAATGCAGAAGAGACCACCTACGGAGCTCGTGACGGTCCGTCATGCTCGTGACGGTCCGTAGGTGACAGTGTAGTGCAGATGCTGATGGAAGATGGGGAAGTCTGACCAAGTGTGGGGTTACGGAAAGAGTGACGGACCGTCGTAGCCATGACGGTCCGTCCTGCAGGTTCGTCATGAAGATCAGAGAAGTAGTCCCAGTACCCATATTCCAAGAGTTCAAGTGTTATGGAATAGAGACCCTCGACGGACCGTTGTGCCTCTGACAATCCTTCATACCTTCCATCGAGGATAATGAAAATTGCACAAGTATGGGACGATGGAATCCATGACGGCCCATCGTGACCACGACAATCTGTCGCGAGGTCCGTTGACCCAGCCGCGTTTTTGACAGATTTCCAGCAAATAGAGTCCTTTTTTAAATAGGTTTTTATTTTCTATAAATAGTTTGAAAAACCTCATTTTTGAGGTTAGACTGCGGATTATTAGGTAGACTCGGGAATATTAGGTTACACTCTGGATTATTTGGTTAGGCCCTTGATTATTGTTAGATTCTTGATTATTTTGAGATTCTTTGAATTGATTGTTGGTGATTTTTGTTGATTAATCAAGCGAACTTTCGGATTTTACTCTTTCTGATTGAAGTAAGTAAATGAATTCTTATACCATATATTTGAATATTGTGATTATGACTATGGGTAACTAAACTCCATAACTAGGGTTGTGGGAACCATAGGAAAATAATGAGGTAAAACCTAACTAAAATAACAATTCTAGAATAGTGTCTTTCATGTATTGATAATTCTTTCGCATAGAAGTCTTTTTAACTGATGGCCAACGTTAGAACTCGCCTTAATGCTACTTGCCGTATCAAGGAGGTAGATAATAGGAAAAGAATTATCAACATAGATTTAGTGTATACTATCTAATAGGCTAGTATTGATTTGTACGAGGTAATAACTTAGTCAAATATCGAATACGATGCTTAATATGAGGTAAAGATAAGGGTTAGGATAGCAACACACGTAGCCGGACCAAGGTGCGGAGTGAAATTTACTAGATGCCGGACCAAGGATTTAGAAATACATAACTTATCACTTTGCATGCAAGATACTAGGAAAGAATTGTTATAGTTAGACTTATCAAGTTATGAACCTGTGGGGAACACGTAAAGCCTAGTTACTTTGATTAATTGATTAAACTCCAACATTCAAAGCTGTTAGTTGTCTCCTTATATTTCGCTAGTTATTTTCAGTTATTTAGGAATAGAAACCCCCCTTTTTATCATTTTATGCTTTCTAAGGAAGTAATTGACTGAACAATAGTAATAATAGATTGAAGTTAAGTCTAAACTATTTTCCTCGTGGGAACAATCCCAACCTCACTAGTTGGGTTATTTACTTGACACGACCGCTTTACTTCTTATTTGAGAAGTAAGTTTGAGCGTATCAGACACTAGAACTTACGAATCAATGATGAAGTTATCCGGACGTGGAGCTTTCATCCAAATTTGGTAGGCCCTCATGCTTTCGAGGATGCTTGCCCGTTATATTCTAGCTTAGATGTACGCTTGAGCTAGTAGAGTATGTTCCACTAGCGTTTCTTTTCCTGTTATTTTTAGATAT
This sequence comes from Solanum pennellii, assembly GCF_001406875.1. Taxonomy (NCBI): domain Eukaryota; kingdom Viridiplantae; phylum Streptophyta; class Magnoliopsida; order Solanales; family Solanaceae; genus Solanum; species Solanum pennellii. Next base: position 14,508,083 of record NC_028638.1, on the reverse strand, counting down.
TGTATTGGTGCCATTTTGGCAACTCTATATCTTGTGCAGATATTGACTATGTCTTTTATTTGATTATCTTTATATTTGATGGTTGTTATGAAAGCTTATGAGTTTATTTAGATAGTGTTATGCGAGTTCAATGTTTCTCACTGTCAAGTCCAAGTAAACAAAAACATCAAATTTATCGATAAAATTAACCTAGATGACGTAACGATGACGTATGTAGGCTTGTGCGCGGCCTCTTAGAAGTCAACGATGTTCGTTTCGGCTAGGGTGTAGACTCCGATTGTGACAAAGTTGGTATCGGAGCGTAGGTTAATTTCTGAGAATAATAAGTTCACATCAACCGCATCGAGTAGTTTCTAAGTCATGGTAGTTAAGTGCAGCACTATCTTGATTTAGAGACTGCATGATGCATAGGAATTCCCTTCTTCTGATCTTCTCAAGCCTTCTCTAATGTCTGATTTATTTGTGTTAAGAGCGTATCTAACATCAACTCTTGAGACTCAGAAAGATGAATACGAGGAGAAACGCAGGAGGAGAGACTGGAGGAGCAGCTGCTGGGGTAAATCAAGTTCCTCCCCAGGCTCCAGCTGCTGGAATGCAGATTCCTGTTAGCCCAACTTGGTTGACAGATGGAGAAGTGAGGACAACCTTTGTAAAGATGGCTCAAGCCATCACTTTACAAGCTCAGGCTATGAAAACCCAGGCGTAGCAACTTGGTGTTCCCAGGGAGAACCCTCATGCCAGCACCATGGCTAACAGGTTAAGGAACTTCACGAGGATGAATCCTCTCGTTTACACTGGATCTAAGATTGTTGAGGATATAGAGGAGGAGTGTAGGGAACCTATGCTCTATAATAGCACGGACCTTTCCAGGCTTATGATACATGTCCATCAAACGGAAAAAAAAGCAGGAAGAAGAAGCACACTAGGGAAGGGAACTGGTCAAGGCAAGTTGAGGAGAAATTTTCAAGGAAGAATAGAACTGAAATCAGAGATAAGACCAGGATTATAAAGGGACTCTCCCACCAAGGGGATTCAAGTTCATTCAAGGGTCGCTATGATAGGGATTCCGAGCCCAGATTTAAGAGATACACTGTTATTTGTGAAAAAGAAAGATGGAACCCTTAGAATGTATATGGATTATCGGCAGCTCAACAAAGTCGCTATCAAGAACAAGTATCCACTTCTCATAATAGATGACTTGTTCGACCAACTCCAAGGGTCTAGTTTCTTCTCGAAGATTGATCTTTGTTTAGGGTACCATCAGCTTAGGGTTAGGGATGAAGATATTCAAAAGACAGCCTTTCGTACCCGTTAAGGTCATTACGATTTTCTAGTTATGTCATTTTGTCTCACTAATGCACCTGCTGCATTTATGGATCTCATGAACAGAGTCTTCCGTGAATACCTTGACTCTTTCTTCAATAGTATTCATTGATGACATTCTCATCTACTCTAAGGCCAAGGAAGAGAATGAACATAACTTGAGACTAACCTTTCCGGCACTTAGACAACATCAGTTGTATGCCAAATTTAGCAAGTGTGAATTTTCGCTTAGATCAGTGACCATCCTGGGTCATGTTGTGTTCGACAAAGGTGTGGAGGTAGATCCCAGGAAGACTGAGGCTGTAAAGAACTTGCCGAAACCTCTTACTCCCACATATATCCGTAGCTTCTTGGGATTGGTTGTTATTATCGCAGGTTCGTGGAGGATTTTTCTTCTATTGATGCCCCACTCAGCTTTGACGAAGAAGAAAGTCAAAAGCTCAAGGACAGACTCACTTCAGCCCTGGTGCTTATTTTGCCTAAGTGTAGTGAGAATTACACTGTTTATTGTGATGCATCTATGGTTGGTTGGGTTGTGTTCTTATGCATGGTAGTAAGGTGATAATTTATGCGTCCAGACAACTAAAGGTTCATGAAAAGAATTATCCCACTCATGACCTAGAGTTTGAAGCTGTGGTGTTTGCACTGAAACTATTGAGGCACTACTTGTATGAAGTGAATGTGGATGTGTTTACAGACCAAAAAAGTCTCTAGTACGTGTTCACACAGAGGGAGTTGAATCTACGTCAGCGGAGGTGGTTGGAGCTGTTGAAGGACTATGACATGAAAGTCCATTACAATTCGGGTAGGGCTAATGTTGTAGCTGATGCCTTGAGCAGGATGAGCATGGGAAGTACAACCTATGTTGAGGATGAGAAGAAGGAGTTGGTGAAAGATATACAGACTAGCCAAGCTAGGTGTGCGGTTGGTTGACTCTACTAGTGGAAGGTGTTTAAGTTCATCCTAATTCTGAATCATCGTTGGAAGTTGAAGTCAAGAAAGGTCAACATCTTGATCTGGTGTTGATGGAGTTGAAGGAGTCCGTTTTGGTAAAGATGAATGATTCTTTTATTTTGGGAAGTGACGGCATACTTAGGTACTAGGACAGGTTGTGTGTACCAGACGTGGATGATTTGCGGACCAAAATTGTTGCAGAGCACATGGTTCCAAATATTTGATACATCCAGGTTCCACCAAGATGTATCATGACCTTAAGCAGATCTATTGGTGGGATGGCATGAAGAAGGACATTGCTGAATATGTGTCCAAGTGTCCTATTTGTCAACAGATTAAGGCAGAACATCTTAATCCTGGCGGTCTTACTCAGATGATCGAGGTTCTGACTTGGAAGTGGGAGGCCATTAATATGGACTTCGTGGTTGGTCTTTCAAAGACTAGGAGAAAGCATGACTCCATATGGGTTATTATGGATAGTATGGCTAAGTCTGCCCACTTTATCCCTGTATAGTCTACTTATAGAGCCAAGGATCATGCAAGACTCTACATTGATGATATTATGAGATGGCATGGGATTCCTTTGTATATCATTTCAAATAGAGGGGCTCAGTTCACTTCACATTTTTGGAGATCCTTCCAGAAGAGCTTAGGCACACAGGTGAAGCTTAGTATTGCCTTTCATCCTCAGACTGATTGGCAGGCAGAGCGCACCATTCAGACATATGAGGATATGTTGAGGGCGTGTGTGATTGACTTCAGGGGTAGCTGGGATGACCATCTGCCTTTGATAGAGTTCTCGTATAATAATAGTTATCACTCCAGCATTGGGATGGCACTATTTGAGGCATTGTATGGTAGAAGTTGTAGGTCTCCAGTTGGGTGGTTCGAGGTTGGAAAGTCATCTATTTTAGTCCCAGAGATTATTCATGAGGCCTTAGAGAAGGTCAGGGTGATTAGAGACAGGTTGGCTACTGCCTACAACATGCAGAAGTCTTATGCAGACAACAGCAAACGACCCTTGGAGTTTGATGTTGGTGACCATGTCTACTTGAAGATATCACCTATGAAGGGGGTGATGAGGTTTGGAAGGAAGGGGAAGTTGAATCCAAGGTATGTTGGGCCATATGAGATCCTGCAGCGTGTTGGTGAGGTGGCCTATGAGTTGGCATTGCCTGTGGAGCTAGCTTCTGTTCATCCAGTCTTTCATGTTTCTATGTTAAAGCAGTGCCTAGGTGATCCAGCATCGATTCTACCTGTTGAAGGTTTGGGGGTCGATGAAGACTTGTCCTGTGAGGAGGTACATGTTGAGATTTTAGACAAACACATCAATCGGCTGAGGAACAAGGAGATTTCTACAGTGAAGGTGTTGTGGAGGAATCATCTTGTTGAGGGTGCTACGTGGGAGGCCGAGGCCGATATGAGATCCCGCTACCCTCATCTTTTCAGCTCTTGAGGTTATACTTTCTATTCTTAAGTCTTAGTTTACTTATCTCTCCATTCTTTGTTGCTATTGCTTGATTGTGTATAGTAACTATGTTATGATATGACTGGAATTCCTCTAGATAGTTAGTAATGTCATTCGGGGACGAATGTTCCTAGGGGGGGCATAATGTAACAACCCTTAAAATGGATATGCTAAGTAATGCTTAATGTGTCTAGAATGCCTACGATTAGATCGGGTTCACACGGATTGATGCGCGTAGAACTAGACCTCTAAACCCTTGTGACATCTAAGCCAACTAACTTGGGGAGTTAGTTAAGCTAGGAAAGGTTGGGTCCAGCCATGTAGGGCTTCCGAATAGGATTATTTACTCGGATGAGTCTTTATCAGACTTAAAAAGGGGAAATCTTACGTTTGGAGGGTCTAGGAGTAAAATGGTCTTTTTCTAGGCTAAGGGTAGTATCGTAATTACCCTAAACATGTAATTATTTATTAAAGTAATAAGGTGGAGGGGTATTTTGGGTAGAGAGGTCCAAAATTGTCGTTTTAACAAAATCTTGCTCCACCCAGGTTCGAACCTAAGTGGGAACAATGATTTAAATTATTTTATTTGAATTGGTAAATTAATTTAATTAATGAATATTTAATATCTGATTTAAGAAAAAGGAAAATCAGATTTTAACTATTAATTATTATTTATTAATTAAGACATTTCATTTGACTAAGTCTTGCCTAATAGTCCTAGTTGACTAAGTCTAAACTACTTCACCTCTTTCAGTTCTCTCACGTTTAACTCACTCTCACGTCAATATCTCTCTCTTTTTTTTCACATTCTCTCTGCCTAACCAAAACACAATAACTGAAAAGCAGCCAAAAGTTCTTCACACTTGAAGAACTTTCACGTTAAAAACATATACAAAACGTTACCAAAAACGTAAGGAAAAAAGAAGGGTTTTCCGTTGAGTTTTGTGTTGAGGTGTCGAGAGTTGGACGTGAGTTTGGAGAAGGTCTTTGGGAAGCAGGTTAAAGGGTTGAACGACGTGAAATAAGATATGGGTTTTCTTATTCTTGGTCCCTTTCCCAAGAGACCCTTAAGTCTCAGATGAATCTACTCCGAAAACTAGGGTTGTTCCCCATTACATGTTCCTCGTCACTAGCTCCCAATGATCTTAGGTTGGTATGTCTGCTTGTAGATTAGACGTGTAATGTGATTTTTGTGATGAATATGTTCATGAACTGTGCTCGTAATTGTATGACTGATAATTCATGTGTTCCGAAATTATGTCTGTGCAATATGTAAGGCGTGACATATAATGTTGGTTTGAAGTTCGAAAATGACATGTTTTATGGTTGTATTTGACGTGCACAAACTTGTATAAATCATGTCCATATGAGGTAAAATATTGTTGATTGGAGTGGAAAAACTCTTAGCTAAATGTATCTACAAAACTACACCTAAAAACATACTAAATGATCAATGAATTACCCGAAGAACTAATGTATAAATGTTGATAAAAAGGAGTTGAAAAACATAACCAAATTTCCAGCATTTTATAGGCTTGGTTTCTGCTAAACAAAGATGAACAAATCTAAAACTTTAAATGAGTATGAAATAGGTTAGGTTGCTAGGGATTGAACCCGAGACCTCACACAAAAAGTCATTAAACAATTAAATAAGGAAGTGGGGTTAAGGGGAATCGAACTTGGGTGACCTTGACTGAAAATGATAATATTTCACTTAGGTATATTTTAATTAATTAACATAAAAAGGAGTGAGGAACACGGGATTCGAACCCGAGTGCCCTTAGTCGACTCTCCTAAGCCTAAAACGGAAATAAAGAAATGAGAGGGGTGGAATTTGAACCCACAACCTCTCGGTTAAACAAGAGAGTAAAGAGAAAAATAATAGAGAAAATAAATGTGGAGAGTGGGGTTTGAACCCCCAACCTCTTGAATGGATGAGAGAGTTAGGAGAAAAATAAAGGATAAAATAAACGTGGAGAGTGGGAATTGAACCCACAACCTCTTGGATAGGTGAGAAGTTAAGAGATAAATTAAAAGAAAAATAATGAGCTTGAGGGGATTGAACCAACAACCTGATTTTCCTAAACGAAAAAAGGAGAGGAGAAAAAGAAAGGAAATATTATGGGGTTGATGGGGATCGAACTAGGATCCCCCAAATCTGAAAAATACAATTATCAAGTTTAAAATAAGATTAAGTGTTGTCCAAGGGATTCGAAATCGGGTTCACTTGCCCAATTCCGTATTGACACATAAGTCATATCTAAGTAAATATTTAATAAATGCTTCCTCTAAAGATCGAAATCAATATCATGGCATATCTATAAGATACATAAGTCTTGTACCACATAATATTGGGTAAACATGAATCACTTAGACAAACTATGAATGAAGTCTCATGGCTTGTATGTGTGGACTCATAAGTCTAGCATATGTTTAAAAGTAAGTGAGCCTAAGATGTATGGGATAAAATGAGGTAACCCTAGAAAGGTCAAGTAAGAGTGTGAAACACACTAAATGACCAAGTGCATTGGCATATGAAGAAATTAACATTCACATGAAGGGGTGAGTAATTATGAAAAGAAAATGTGTTAAAGTTAATGAATGAGGTGACAATATGATAAGAGGCTAATGTGAAAGATGAGAGCAATATCAAATGAGCGTAAGTAAATGTTACCAAAACGTACTCACCTATGAGAATGTAAAGCTAATGAAGAGACCAGTCTCTATGGACACTCTAATAAAAGTTTTGAAGTTAATGCATACTTAATACCAATGATGAGATGAGAAATCATCTAATGAGATATGATGTCCTAATGTTAGAAGCAATCTTCCATGATGTATGAGTTGAATGTAATGGAACTTTATACTGATCACCGATAGGCTAGCTATGAGCGGTGATGCCTTCCTTCGAGAAGGGTGGAGGTTCACGTAACTCTCATGATATGAGAGTGTCCGGCATGCCAGGTATGGGTATCCTTGTATCGCCTAGTCTTTGAACTTATACTGCCAATATAGGGATCTAGCAGGGTTCAATTCCATATATACGCTAGCATGTTTTGGTTCACTTTGGCCGGTTATTCAACCCTTTTTTGGTGTGGGGATTACACACTGGATTTCATGATGTTCACATAATCTATATCGGTTAAGGTTGAAGTTCTCAAACAAAGAATGAGGCTATCCTCTAGTAATGCACATAATGAAATGAATGATACAAAAAGTTTTAGGATAGGATAATCAAGAGGTGAACTAGACTTAAGTAAGGACACTAGGTCATTCTTGGTCATTGCACAATGAACCCGATGAAAGTCTTAAACTACATCCTAGGTATGGATTGTGTTTACACTAGCTTACGAACGAATGAAAATGAAGTACGTATGAATGAATGAATCAGACTCTGTGTTTGCTAAAGAAGGCTCCCTAGTTGAGGTCCCATATGTTGAGCCCTCATTTTGGGAAGTCCTAATGTCAAGTCCATGATTCCAAGGTCTCATGGTATATGGACGAATGATATGAAATATGATATGTGCTAATAAGCAATATGTTACGTATGATGATTTATGTTACACTCATAGCATGACTTTCCTAATTTGATTTTTTGCAAGTCCACTAACTTGACTTTCCATGATTCATATCGTTAGGAGAGAGCTCTTCTTAATCATGCATGTCCTTGGTGTATGTTTGCATATACCCATACTTATTACAAGTGTGTACTAATCCCACACAACTTTCTACTTTTAGGTGGAGGTGCAGTTGGATGCTAGAACTTATGAATCAATGCTGAAGTTATCCGGACGTGGAGCTTTCATTCCCATTTTGTAGTCCCGCATGCTTTCGAGGATGCTTGCTTGTATATTCTAGCTTAGATGTAGGCTTGATCTAGTGGAGTATGTTCCACTAGCGTTTCTTTCCCAGTTATTTTCAGATATTGTATTTGTGTCATTTTGGCAGCTCTATATTTTATACAGAGATTGACTATGTCTTTTATTTGATTATCGTGATATTAGATGGTATTTGTGAACGCTAATGAGTTTATGAAGATAGTGTTATGCGAGTTCAATGTTTCTCACTATGAAGTCTAAGTAAACAAAAAGTTCAAATTTTCCGCTAAAATTAACCTAGATGATGTAACGATGACGTATGTAGGCTTGTCTGCGATCTCTGAGAGGTCAACGATGCTGGTTTCGACTAGGGTCTAGACTCCGATCATGACTTAAGCGTTCAAATTACCTCGAGGGGAAGGTGTTAGGCATTCCTCGAAATCCACAAATGTGGGTACCAGCCATATCTCATGCAATATATGTGGGGTTTACAAGCACCAATTAAGGTCACTTAATTATTTAGTTAGTTAATTAATCATGCTTACTAAGTGGTAACATAATGCTAAAAATTAAGCTCACATTATTATATAAACTAAATATTTAAGCATGCGAGACTAGGTGACAAAAACAATAAACACAACAAATTCTAATCAACTAAAATAAAAGGATAAGCGAGAAGCCAGAAAATAGATAAATAGATAAGCATACAATTTTATCATTTTACTTAAGCTACCCCAAATAAATATAATTAAATTAAAACAAATAAAGGGATAAAAGGGAAGGGAGACTCTGAGAGACTTTGTGGATCAACACTCGACTTTTAATTTTATTTTAGTCAGCTTCAGTATAGGGACAAACAAAATCAATATTTATCATTTAGACCCAGTCGATGTCATAATACCAATAGGTCCAGCTACCCACCACCACCGCATTCATTTCATCATAAAAGGTGCCTATTGTCCCAGCTTTAGGTCCAAGAGTCACTGGACTATTAGTAGGGTGGTTTTCGACAAAATAAAATATAAGAACCTATTAGACACCAAGAAAAAAAAGACTGGACAAAAATTGGCACGCCAAATCTCATGATTTCCTCCAAATTTTAACTAGACATGCTACCAAACACAAGTTATTAGTAAAAGGTCTCATGTTTAAGTGTGCGAAAAAGAAATATTTAAACAAACAACACAACAATATTTAATGAAAATAAGGGTGGAAGCTTATGACCTAATACAAAGTTTTATTAACTATTTTTTAAAGGACAAGAGTCATTACATGCAAAAAGCTATTAGTTGATTATTAAAAAGTGGCAGAAAATTATACAGAATGCTCAAAAAAAAAAAAATTAAGTAATATTGAATCAAATTATCAATGCAGAGACTACTCTTAGTTAGCATGCCAGAATCAGTCATTAACTTTACTTAATGTGGTAAGACAATTTTATTATTATAGCAAAAGTTGATTATTTTTAACTGAATTTAATCAGGGGAGACTTTAAATTTTATTTTTAACTAAAAGATCATGAAGCAGTGGTAGATTTCAAATTTTAAAAAATAAAACAAAAGATGATTTATTGAATTTTTAATTCAAAATGACAGAGAACAGCTATTTGCAGATAAAAATTGAGCAAGCAATTAACTATTAGTTTAAAGAAAAAACAGTGATTATACTATGCATATTTTTACACAAGCAGAGAAATATTTTAGTGTTAAAATGATGCAGAAGTACTCATGCATGTGATTAATTATCTTCAGAAATATGCACATAGATATAACAAGTTATATAAGGATTTCCAGGTGAACCTGCTGAAATTATTGTTTTAGTCTATTTGCAGAAAATAATTACAAATGTACGAAATATTTAACAACAGATAGAATACTAGTATACCAAATTTTATCTATATTTTTCGACATGCTGGAATTATTTAGAAGAGTTATTAGACCTGAAGTTATTAGTTTCTAAGTTATTTCTTATATGAGACAAGTTATTGAGCAAAACACACACTTTTTCATTTTTGTATATTTCAACTGGGTGGGTTACAACACTAAACAGAGAAACAATGTAAAGAGGTAATAGTAAAAACACTTATTAATATTATGTGACGGGTGTTACAAAGATTTAATGATTTATTCTATTACGTGATTGGTGAACATTAAGAACAAGTGGCCAACGAGAACGAGTTTGCAATTTAAAGCAACTTTTAAAAGAAAATCACTATATCGACCGAGTTGCTTTATCTTAGAGCGAGGAACGAACAAGAACTTAAATTAATTCTATGAGTGTTTACATCCCTACTTTTTCGAAATAGGGCGAAACGTCGCGGCAACTCGAAAAATAATTAATTGATTCAAATTTTAAAAAATAAACGAGTTTTAAAAAGAGTCGCCACCTAATTTTAGGAAAATTAGGAAACCGATTATTAATCTACGAAACCAAATTGATTCTAGTTAAGGGTTTAAGTTATTCCGAAGGGAAGGGGTTAAGCACCCTTCGGAATCCACAATTGTGGTTCCCGACTGAATTCATTTTTTTTTTTGAGGAAGAATATAAAATAATGTACAAATAAAATAAACATGCAATGTACCAATAAAACAATAATTATCGGCCTAAAGTTTGCCTAACGTCAATATTCACAAAATAATGAATGAAATATAATTTGAACTTCATTCGAATAATTTCAAGGAAAAGCACCTCCGTGTACCTGGTTCTGGGCGGCGAACCGGAACTACGAGTTTGAAGGAGACGACTCCACCTCCTCAACTCGAAAAACCATAAAAACACTTTAAAATTTTTGAACTATGGGAACCAAGAATTCTCAAAATTTTATGAGTATTCTTTTGTTTTCCCCTCCAAATCCTCTTCTAAAAATAGTGAATGAAGTGGGCTTATATAGAAACCCAAAAATCCTCAAAAAGGATGAAATACCGATGTGGGACTATTGCAAAATTGAAAATTGTTTGAAAGACAATGTGGGAAAGGCAGATTTTTTTTATTATTATTTTTTTGTATTTGACTCAAAATGTATGAATTTTAAAATCATCGGACCAAAATTTGCTATTAAATAAATAAAGCTTCAAAATCACGATTTTTTAAAATGTTAGGCCAAAATTGGGTGTCAACAGCTGTCCCTTTCATTGTGTATGATTGATGAAAGAAATCGTGGACAACGAAAATTGACAAACCCAATTTTGACTGAACACATGACCTTTATAGAGAAGTGCGGTTGCATGTGGTGGAAGTCAATCCCAGACCTGTATCCAAAAGGTTCCATGATGTGTTGCGTCCTTGTTGAAGTAGTTTGCACCTGTTTTTTTTTTTTTTGATTTTTTTTTTGAAAAAATTCATCCTTTCGAATGTTCTTGACAAAGTCTGAGATAAAACTCGTCAGCTTAAAAATACAATTTAAATGGGAGACAGTGTCTTCCACCGTGTCGACACTTAATTTCTCTCCTCGACAATTAACGTCAGTTGACGTTGAGGGATAAATATTTCCTTTGAGATGCACGATTCTTTTTCTGGCAGTGCATGATTGCTTGCAGGGCATGAATATCTTCCCACGATGTTCAAATTTGCGAGGGATGGATGTAACGACCTGTTTAGTCGTTTTGAGCAGCAGATTTTATTTCTGGAAAAACTGTGTGAGTCGACGGAACCCACGACGGACCGTCATGGGAACGACGGGCCGTCGAGGGGGTCTCGTTCCAAAAGACTTAGACTTCTGAAATTTGGGTACTGAAATCGACTCTCTGAACTT
>NC_028638.1:14484270-14489064 GCF_001406875.1 Solanum pennellii | reverse complement strand
GGGAAATAATAGATGTTGAATTTTAGAAGTTATTGAATTGTCTTTTATTAATGAGTTTAAGTCTTCCGCATTGCTTTATGTTGATATTAAATTGAAATGTTAAGGTTTAGATTGGTTGGTTCGCTCACATAGGAGGGTAAATGTGGGTGCCAGTCGCGGCTCGGTTTTGGGTCGTGACAATGGAATTTTCTCGCGATGCATAAAATTTTTCGAGGGATGGGATCTTCTCGCGATGCATAAAATTTTGCGAGGGATGAAATCTTCTCGCGATGCATAAATTTCGCAAGGTATGAAATTTTCTTGCGATATGTAAACTTTTACGAGGAATTGAATCTTCTCGCGATGCACAAAAATTCTTGCGAGGGATGAAATCTTCTCGCGATGCATAAATTCCGCAAGGTATGAAATCTTCTTGCGATATGTAAACTTTTGCGAGGAATTGAATCTTCTCGCGATGCATAAAAATTTTTGCGAGGGGTGAAATCTTCTCGCAATGCATAAATTCCGCAAGGTATGATATCTTCTTCCGATAATGTAAACTTTTGCGAGGAATTGAATCTTCTCGCGATGCTTAAAATTTTGCGAGAGATGAAATCTTCTCGCGATGCATGAATTCTGCAAGGTATTAAATCTTCTTGCGATATGTAAACTTTTGCGAGGAAGTGAATCTTCTCGCGATGCATAAAATATTTAACTTGCGATGCATGAATATTAATCCGCGATGCATGAATATTAACTCGCAATGCATGAATATTAACTAGTGATGCATGATTAACTCGCGATGCATGAATTAACTCGCGATGCATGAATTAACTCGCGATGCATGAATTAACTAGTGATGCATGAATTCCACAAGGTATGAAATCTTCTTGCGATGCATACATTTCTGCGAGGTATGAATTCTTCTCGCGATGCATGAATTTTCTGCGAGGTATGAAATCTTCTCGCGATTCATGAATATTGACTCTCGATGCATGAATATTAACCCGCGATGCATGAATATTAACTCGCAATGCATGAATATTAACTTGCAATGCATGAATATGAACTAGCAATGCATGAATTGACTCTCGATGCATGAATATTAACTCGCAATGCATGAATTAACTCTCGATGCATGAATATTAACTAGTGGTGCATGAATTGACTCTCGATGCATGAATATTAACTCGCAATGCATGAATTAACTCTCGATGCATGAATATTAACTAGTGGTGCATGAATTGACTCTCGATGCATGAATATTAACTCGCAATGCATGAATTAACTAGTGATGCATGAATTCCACAAGGTATGAAATCTTTTTGCGATGCATGCATTTCTGCGAGGAATGAAATCTTCTCGCGATGCATGAATGTTAACTCTCGATGCATGAATTAACTAGTGATGCATGAATTCCGCAAGGTATGAAATCTTCTTGCGATGCATACATTTCTGCGAGGTATGAAATCTTCTCGCGATGCATGAATTTTCTGCGAGGTATAAAATCTTCCCGCGATGCATGAATATTAACTCGCGATGCATGAATATTAATTAGCGATGCATGAATTAACTCTCGATGCATGAATATTAACTCTCGATGCATGAATAACTCTCGATACATGAATATGAACTCGAAATGCATGAATATGAACTCGCAATGCATGAATATGAACTAGTGATGCATGCTCTTTGTAGTTGCTATCAAGCTTCTGGCAGTACTTATCAGTATTTTGAGGTCTTCCTCAAAATTCTATCCCAGTTAGAATTTTGGCACATCTCAAAATGATCTTCAATCTATACTTGTTGGCTAACTCTATTGTGAATTTTTGAGATATCTTCAAAAATTCTGTCCCAGTTTTCACTGTAATGAGAAGTAATAATCACACTGGGTATATGACCGAGCCATCGTGGCGCCTACATATCCTGTTGAGGCTGGAATCAGGTCAAATGTAATTCCAATCTTGTGGATGATGAGTGCTGCAAAGAATCTGAAAGATTATCAATAGAAAATGCACAATATGAACATGATGAAATATGAAAATAGTATTTCTTGCTATATTCAAAGCTTAAAACAAGACATATCACATTTTGGGGATGGACAATCCAATGAAGTAAAATAGGCGTCTCACACATATAAGATTAACTTAATGACACCTTTTATAATGAACAGCTCAAAAGACAATTTTGTTTTTCAAAATATATAAAAAAAACTGATGAGATAGTCAAGTCTTCACCACGATTGGTACCAACAGTTAGGATTGCAGGTAAATCTCTCATTCCTCTGTTTTTTTTTTGTATGATTGAATTAAGGTAATTCCTACAGCTTCAAGTGGTTCCTCAAATATACATAAGGATCAACAAGATCCGTTCATCTTGTTTCAAACAAAGATTTTGAATTGTATCAATCCTCATGTTTGAAGTGCCCTCACGACAAAGGCTAGTCCTATTTCACACATATTTGAAACATTTGATTATAGGACATTTTTCAAAGCACTCACACTCACAAGAATGTTCAATGTACACAACTGTGATACCATATGCTTGACCCTTATGTAAATCTCCACTAATGTGAGAACATTTGGAATGAGATCATGTAGGGCTTGTCATTGGCTTGTAACGTAGGCTTAGGGATGGGTAGGATATTTATTTGAGATAAAAGTGACTTAATTCCTCATTGAGTGTTACACAGAATTTGTGCTCTTAATGATTGGTATGCCTTTGGCGTTAGATCCTCTTCATTGTTCTCCCACCTTTCAAATTCTTTTGAATTCTCATTTTGAACGCTTTCCTTTTTTTTTCTTTTTTTTTCTTTTTTATTTCTCATTTTTTGAGCTTTTCTCTTCTTCTCTTTTTTTTCTTCTTTTGATTCCTTATTCGTTGGAGCTTTTCTTTATTCATTTCTTTATTATAATAATTTTTCCCTTTTTTGTTGGAGTATTTTCCTTCCCTCCTTTCACTGACCCTGTAAGGGCATTCTTTACCTTTCTCTATTTCTTCCACTTTCTTTCTTCCTTTCTCTCTTTTCTCTAGAGGTCTTTGCTTTCTTTTTTGGGGAGACTCAATATCTTTGCTTTTGGAAATTTCAAAAATGGATCTCCTCTTGTAATTCGCACATTCTTGGTGCACTCGAGAAGGTTGGGCCAAGAGAGGATAGTGCTCGTAAGCACTCAAAAGGGTAGTGGTTAAGATGTGGTTGTCCAAATGAAGGTTTCAGGCTCAAAATGGGAAAACTAGGGATTAAAGTAATTTGGTAGGCTTTGAAAGGCACAATCGGGTCAAAAAAGGCCTACAATCCTTTCTCAAACCAAACATTACTCATGATTTCGCCTCGAAAAACATTCAGGTCAGGTTCTAGATCAACAATGTAACACAATTGAACTTTGATCAAAACCTCACCACACAATGCAGATGAAACATAAGGTTAGTTTTATTCTTATCTTGATTGCATGCAAGAGAATTTTCAAGCATCACAAAAGTACAGATAAAAGGTACCACGAGAAGCTATAGTTTACCGCAAGTCAGTCTTTTCCATCATATCGAATATATTTACATGCTCTTAACCACATAGGTCCCAACCGAGCAGAAGACATGACTCTCACAGTATGTGAATTTTTTTTTTTAAGAATGATTACCGAACCCGAGAAGGGCTGCCTACGTATCTCATTAACATGAGAATCAGGTGTACGTAGTTCATGCAGATATGACTTGGAAAATATGCACAAACTATTTTATAATAATTTAATTTTTTTTATTTGAAAAAGATAATACCGAACCCAAGAAGGGTTGCCTACGTATCTCATTAAAATGAGAATCAGGTACGCGTAGTTCGCGTAGATATGACTTGAAAAATATGCACAAACTATTATTTTTTTACTTTTTACTTCTTTTTTTTCTTCAGAAAAATATAATATCAAACACAAGAAGGGTTGCCTACGTATCTCACCTAAATGAGAATCAGATATGCGTAGTTCACGTAGATATGACTTGAAAAATATGCACAAACTATTATTTTTTTTACTTTTTACTTCTTTTTTTTTTTTAGAAAAAGATAATACCAAACCCAATAAGGGTTGCCTACGTATCTCACCGAAATGAGAATCAGGTACGCGTAGTTCGTGCAGATATGACATGGAAAATATGCACAAACTATTTTATAATTTTTTATTTTTTTTGAAAAAGATAATACCGAACCCAAGAAGGGTTGCCTACGTATCTCATTAAAATGAGAATCAGGTACGCGTAGTTCGGCCAGATATGGCATATAATAATTTAAAGATTTAGACAACTCAAAGAAATTCCTAGGTCTAACGCCACTGAAATTTGTAGTAATGAAGTGCCCCTTTTTTTTTCCCGCACCAATATGTTTTATAGCCTCTTAATCGTCAATATTTATACTGTCTGTTGAATGTACCAAACGAATTTCTACAGTAATGATTTCTTGTACTCTTTTGGATGTTTTCTTGGATCTTTGTCTCTTCCAATTGTAACAACCTGTTTAGTCATTTTAAGCAGCAGATTTTATTTCTGGAAAAACTGTGTGAGTCGACGGAACCCACGACGGACCGTCATGGGCACGACGGGCCGTCGAGGGGGTCTCGTTCCAAAACACTAAGAATTCTGAAATTTGGGTACTGAAATCGATTCTCTGAACTTCTTGACGACATGGCAGGATGGACCGTCATGGGCTCGACGGACCGTCACAGACTCTTCAAGGAAATTGAGTCTCTGAACTCTGTGACGGAGCAACAGGACGGACCGTCGCAGGCGCGACGGGCCGTCACAGGCTGCATAATCCCAGGCTGGGTCGGATTT
>NC_028638.1:14475550-14480577 GCF_001406875.1 Solanum pennellii | reverse complement strand
GATGCTGTTATCACAGGTAATCTTTTGGTTTGTGATTGCATGGCTTCTGTATTATTTGATCCTGGCTCCACATTTTCATATGTATCTTCCTCATTTGCTACTGGTCTTAATTTACATTGTGAATTGCTTGACATGCCTATTCGTGTTTCTACTCCGGTGGGTGAGTCTGTGATAGTCGAAAAGGTATATAGGTCTTGTCTGGAAGGGACTTATTAGAAACCAGCTTCTTAAATCTAAGCTTGTCTTTTATCTCACGCCTATTTCTCCATCAAATGACTTTGCTCTCTTAGCATCTCTACTTTTTCGCTTAGTACTTGCCTCCTCGACCCTTCTTGCATACACCATAAGATAGGAAATGTTCATGTTGTCATATGGCATGATTTCCGTCACTTTTTACTCCAACTAAGGAAGAACCGATCTAGAAAAGTCGCCTTAAAGATCTCCTAAGTCACCAGACCACCCCTCAACGACCTATTATCCCTCCATTGCACACGGGGATCAATATTCCGATTGGCTTGGGCCGTCATAGCCTGGGCTTGAACCGTCGAGGCTTGTGCTTGAGTTGTCATGGCTTGGGCCATTTGAGCAAGAATAGGCCTCATCTCTGCCTCCGTCATGGGTGGAGGGTTAGCCGGGGCTTTTTCCACATTAGCATCTTCATCAAGTGGAGGAACTTGATCATCATGGGGAGGAGATCCCACATTGGCAATTTCCTCTTCAAGTCTCCGAGACGCATTCCTTCGAGTGTTCATGCTTCCTATAAGCACAATACTAGGATTATATGCAAAATTTCACCATAAATATACTCTATTGGCACGATATAAGATTTCCAAGAGACAGTGATTCCTAAGCATCATATAGTCTACTCATAAGTGTGGCACGCTTCACAATTACGAATACAAACCTACATAGACGTGGTAGAGAGAGAGATATAAATCATCGATATTCAATATCATGCTCTGATACCAAGTTTGCACATCTGGGTTTACCACCTAGACGTACCCGTCGTCGTCGTCCTTTTCAAGGACTAAGACTAGCCTCTTAGTTTCATGTCATCACATTCATTGGTTTAAAAATGCGGAAAAATTTAAAACTTTCATTATCACTACTTGGAGGTTTACGTAGACCTCTACATACACATAATATATATTCATATCGAGTATACGTAAAACCTTCATATAGGAAGGTTACTTAGACTTCTACTTTTATTGCACATACATATACGTAAAATATAGAAATAGTCTCAACTATTGTCTAATCTCATACCAAGCCCTTACATCAATTCAACAAGACCATGTATAGGTCATACAAAAGTACAATATTAGATTAAAAAGGAAAGGAATGATAAAATCAATAAGCTCATAACAAAATCTGTAAGCTAGATGATGGAATTGCCCTCGAAGTTGAGGACCTACCCAACTTGGATGAAAGAAAGAATCCAATCCTTCAACAATGTCGCCTTCCAAACTCTTCAACGACCGGAACCTGAAATGTTTGGGGAAAAGAGAAGAAAATGGAGTTATTACTCCACATGTACTAAGTATGAGATCTTATGCACATACATAAGAAAAACATGCTAAAAGGGGACTTTTTATGAAAACATGCCAAATTACGCTTTTAGGGACTTAATACAAAGTCAAGTACGTCATATCAACCAACCAAACATCCTTATTATCTCAACAAGTAATACTTATCCCAAGATACTTGAAACCATGATTTTACACAATCCTAACAGCAAGGAATAATATCACAAGAACGAATAAGAGTCAAACATATCATAATAAGCAAGACAACTACTCACAAGTCCTTATTAAGTCAACAAGTGCAATGACCAAGCAAATCCCCATAACCTTACTCAATCAAGTATCCCCAACAAGAAAACATGACCAATGTCCAACTTTACATATCATGGCATTTAGGTTTACATTTCATCATATGTTTAACATTATAACCAAGGCATATGCACAAATGAACTAATCAACATATAGTATCAACAATGTGCCATGGTCATCGTATATATACATCATATATTATCATAACATAAACATATATAACAACCTCCTCCTAAGACTCCCCTAAAGTCTAACTAGTTCAATGTTTATGTCACGACCGGAATCTAGACCCCAGAAGAGACCGACGTCGTTGACTTCTCAGAGGTCGCAGATAAGCCTACATACATTATCGTTACTTTATCTAGGTCAATTTTTGAGGAAAATTTGAATGTTTTCTTATTTAACATTCATATAAGACAGTCTACTTAAACTCATAAATGTTCACAATCAACCATCTAACATTAAGATCATCAAATGTGTACTTGCCAAAACGACACCAATACAAAATCTGAAATGAAGTGGGAATGAAATACTAGTGGAACCTGCTCCACTATCGAAGGCCTACATCTAAGCTAGACAATAAAAGTAGACAGCCTTGAAAGCATGAGGAACGACCAAGTCTAGATGAAAGCTCCACGTACGCATAGTTGTAAAGTTGTACATACGATCTAACATCCACCTGTGCCTGCACCTCAAAATAGATAATTGTATGGAATTAGTACACACTTGTACTAAGTATGGGTATATGCAAGCACAGACCAAGGACATGCATGAGAAAGAATAACTCTTTCCTAACAACATCTTTTATGGAAAGTCAAGTCAGTGGACTTGCCAAATTTTTATTAGGAAAGTTAATGGATGATAAGCTCAAACGTACTTCTCAAATTAGAAGTAAAGCGGTCGTATCAAGTAAAGAACCCAAATAATGAGGTTGGGATCGTTCCCACGAGGAAAATAGTTCAGACTTAACTTTATTCTATTATTACTATTGTTTAGTCAATTATTTTCCTAGAAAACAAAAGACAATAAAGGGGGGTTATTATATCTAAAATTAATGAAAATAATTAACTAAATTAAAATAAATAACTTACAGATTTAAATCTTGGAGCTTAATCAATTAATAAAAGCAAGTAGGGCTTAAGTGTTCTCCACAGGTTCCTAACTTGATAATCCTAACTATAACAATTCTTTCCTAGTATCTTGCATGTAAAGTGATAAGTTATGTATCTCTAAATCCTTGGTCCGGCATCTAGAAAATTTTGCTCCGCACCATGGTCCGACTACGTGTGTTGCTATACTTACCCTTACCTTTACCTCATATTAAGCATTGTATTCGATATTTGACAAAGTTATTACCTCGTACCAATCGACACTAGCCTATTAGATAGTATACACTAAATCTATGTTGATAATTCTTTTCCTATTATCTACCTCCTTGGTCCGGCAAGTCGCATTAAGACGAGTTCAAACGTTGCCCATCCGTTAAAAAGACTTGTAAACAAAAGAATTATCAATACATGCAAGACACTATTCTAGAATTGCTATTTTAGTTAGATTTTACCTCATTACTCACCCATGGTTCCCACAACCCTAGTTATGGAGTTTACTTACCCATAGTCATAATCACACTATTCATATATAAATATAAGAAGTCATGCACTTACTTTGATGAGAAAGAATAAAATCCAGAAATTCACTTGATTAATCAACAAAAGCACCAACAATCAATTCCAGAAAAGTGTAACAATTATTGAAATTAATACTTCAATACTTGAAAAAGAGAACTAAAGATTATCCAAAAGTTTAACTCTAAAAAAGTCTAACATCAAAGAGTCCAACATCCAAAAGTCTAACATCCAAAAGTCTAACATCAAAGTGTCTAATCCCAAACCCGAGTTTTACAAACTATTTATAATAAAAACAAAAACCTAATAAAAGAAGGATTCTAATTACTGAAAATCTATCAAAACGCGTCTGAGTCGATGGACCTCGTGATGGACCGTCGTGGTCACGACGGGCCGTCATGACCTCCGTCGTCCCATACTTCACATATTATTCTGTTGCTTTCTTCATTACCCTCAACGGACAGGTATGACGGAGTGTTCCAAGCACGACGGTCCATCGTGGGTCTCCATTCCATAAAACTTAAACTTGTTGGAATTTGGGTTCTGGACTACTTTCTTATCATTGCGACAAACCAGCAGGACGGACCGTCGTGGCTATGATGGTCCGTCGTGGACTTCCGTAATTCCACACTAAGTCAGACTTCCCCATCTTTCTTCAGCATCTTCACTATGATGCCACCTACGGACCGTCACAGGCTCGACGGACCGTTATAAGCTCTGTAGGTGGTCTCTGCTGCATTTATTCGCTCAAAAACTTCCGCGTTCATCTTTGGACAGATTTCCTGCAAATAAGGAGAAACTTAAATAAAAATCAATGCAAAAAGGCTTTTGCACACACACTAAACTTAAGGAAAAAACATTAAAAATACCTCGAACCACGGTATATCAACACCCTCAACTTAAATTCGTTGTTTGTCGCAAGCGACACACTATGACTCACTACAAAATCTTTGTACAATAGTATCCATATTTTAGCTTTTGCAATCATTTGGCTATCAATCCCGATCAATCTCATCATGTTTATGCATGTTATCACTATTAGGCGTGAATTATGTGGAACCAAACCATGACACAGAGTCACCATCCACTGACACCTATCCTCTTCAATTTCTCATTGAGATGCTAATATTTTTGGTATTACAACTAATGTCCTCACTTCAAAACAACATCCTCATTTTTCACACAATGATTTCAGTTTGAGTATACAGATTAGTTTTCAACACTCACTCTCAGAACAAATTCACAACTCATTCATACATATTGCCATAAGCTTGCCCTTATTTTCACTTCTTTAAGTTCGCCATACAACTCTTAGGATCACAATAGGACTTTCTTAGCTTGTAACATAGGCTCAGGGTCAGGTAGGGTATATTTAGGTATACTTTAGTGACTTTTCGCCCTCCTTGACATATCGGCTAAACATACCACATTTTATCGTTTTATTTCTCCCAATTTCTCATATTCTTTCACCTTGCTATTTTCCCTTCTTTCTTCATTTGTGTAAGTGACACTTTTATTTTCTTGCTTGTATTTATTATATATATATATTTATATATATATATATATATAT
>NC_028638.1:14449860-14475360 GCF_001406875.1 Solanum pennellii | reverse complement strand
TCTCTTTGTTCTTTCAACCCCACTTTCCAGAGCATTCCTCATAATAGCCACCCTCAACTCATGACTTTGCCATGAGTCAAAGTACACAATACTCAAAGTTGGTTCAGGGCCATGAGAAGGTTGTTTAGTGCATTAGCCACCCTCAACTTATGCTTTCGGCATAAGCTGAGGTGCACATGTCCAAGGAGGGACCAGAGCCAACACATTATTCACAGAAAAGATCAGTTGGGGTGAAAAAGAAAGGTCTATTTAAAGCTCAAATCATCTGGATCAAAGAGGGATTAATTTCGTTCGTTTTTTAAATTTTATTTAGTCTAAAAATTGGCTATATTGAACAAGTGCCTATGATCCTTTACTAATTGTCTATTAAGCGTACTTTTAGCAGGACTAACCAGGCAAGTTCTAGCTCAGTACAAATTCTGGACTATTCAAATTTTCCTCACACTCACTTGACATCTAATTACTCTACCAGATTATCAGACACCTAGTTCGTGTCTTAAACTTAGGGTCATGCAGTGGTGTATCTCTATGTCATGCTTAGAGCCACACATTTATCAATTACTATGCCTATCCATGCATCATTTTCATTACATCAGGATATCATTTTTGTTTTAGCCATCATGCTTCAGAGTTATACTATTTACACAAGATATAGACATGCCGGTTCAACAATAAAAATAATTAGTCTCTTGGGGAAAAAGAACACAGGCAAGAAAACCCCAAAAGAGGATCGTGAATTGGGTTACTCAGACTTCACCCTAGCACCACTTTCCATTTACCCCACCCCAACAAAAAGATATGCGATTGTCCCCGATGCATAAAGAAAATTGAAATACGAGAGTGGTAGGTGAAGCAAACCTGGGGTGCAAAGCGCCAGCGATCAGCAAGCTGGTGGGTCCCGTTCCCCAGAACCCACGACATATGTAGTCTGGACACCCTCAGTAGTGTCCTCATCAGGAACAACACTATCAGTAGTGCCTCCCGTTGTCTCCACATTTTTTGAGCTAGATGCCCCAGCAGCTGACTCTACAGCCCTGATCTGACGCGCCTCCTCATTAGCAATCGATGATCTCCTCGCAGCCTCTATCTCATGGCGCTCCTTCTTCCGTGATCTAGCCTCATCCTCCTCTCGACCCCTACGCCTATTGGCATGCTCTCGAGGGGGAGGTGGCGGAATCTCAGAATTTGCGAATAAAGCAGCCAGCACTGTGTCCTCAGCAGGCTCTGCAGAAGGGGCCTCAGGCTCAGGCACCCTAGCCTCTAGGATAATATCAATATCAGCTCGCAGACTCTCAACCGTAGCCTGAAGGGTCGACAAGTCCACCTGAGGGGTTGGACGAGCTAGAACCCGCAACTCAAAAGCGTCTAAGCGCTGATGAACCTCAGTGATCTTTCGCTCTGTGTGCTGGACCATCTTACGCTCCAAGCGCTCCTCCGCCTCAATAATAGACCTCTGCATCTAAGGATGGATGTGATGCAGAAGTGTGGCCATCTGAGCCTCTAGTTTCTGGACCTTAGCAAGCGGGACTAGAGCGGGGAAAGGGGTTGAGCGAGAGGAGCTAGGGGAAATGCTACTACTCGGGATAGACTCGACCGGGGTAGTGTCAGTGGTCGCTGAAGTAACATGTGTAGCCGTTCGAGCATGTGCTACCATATAAGCCAGAGTTTCACCAAGTGGAGGAAACTCTGAATGGGGCCCTCTGCGTGGAGCCAACTCATTGGCCTTATACCTGATGAGGCCGATATCAACAGTGCCCAACGGAGTCTTGAGCTGATCAATGTGCCAAATGGGCACACCTACAGACCTGTATAAGGAAAATATCATGCACGGTAAAGGGTAAGTAGTGGTGACCTTTAAATCCCTCTCGTTCATGACCGCCTGTGGAAGCCAAGTGAAGTCTACCTCAAACCCGGCTATCATCACTGCTATCAGAACAGCGCGATCACATGTAACTATATTATCAACAGCCGTGGGGGAAAGGCAGTGGCGGACAATCAACCATAAAAACATAGCAGTGAAGGTCAAGTTAGCCTTCCGGATGGCTCCTTATATGCTCAAACTTACTTCTCAAATAAGAAGTAAAGCGTTCGTATCAAGTAAAGAATCCAACTAATGAGGTTGGTATCGTTACCACGAGGAAGATAGTTCAGGCTTAACTTCAATCTATTATTACTATTATTTAGTCAATTATTTCATTAGAAAACAAAGACAATAAAAGGGGGTTTTTTATTTCTAAATAAATGAAAATAACTAGCTAAATTAAAGTAGACAACAAACAGATTCAAATGTTTGAGTTTAATCAATTAATAAAAGTAACTAGGGTTTAAGTGTTCCCCACAGGTTGCTAATATTATAGTTCTAACTATAACAATTTTTTCCTAGTATCTTGCATGCAAAGTGATAAGTAATGTATTTCTAAATCCTTGGTCCGGCATATAGAAAATTTTACTCCGCACCTTGGTCCGGCTACGTGTGTTGCTATCCTAACCCTTATCCTTACCTCATATTAAGCATCGTATTCGATATTTGACTAAGTTATTACTTCGTACCAATCAATACTAGCCTATTAGATAGTATACACTAAATCTATGTTAATAATTCTTTTCCTATTATCTACCTCCTTGGTCCGGCAAGTAGCATTAAGGCGAGTTCTAACATTGGCCATCCATTAAAAAGACTTCTAAACGAAAGAGTTATCAATACATGCAAGACACTATTCTAGAATTGTTATTTTAGTTAGATTTTACCTCATTATGCACCCATGGTTCCCAAAACCCTAGTTATGGAGTTTTGTTACCCATAGTCATAATCACAATATTCACATATATATAATATGAGAATTCATGCACTTACATCAATGAGAAAGAATAAAATCCAGAAATTTACTTAATTAATCGACAATATCACCAACAATCAACTCCAGAGAAAAGTGTAACAATCCAAAGTCTAATATCCAAAATAATCTACTAACAAAGAATCTAACATAAAAGTATCTAACAACTGAGAGTCTAACTATATGAGTGTCTAACTATATGAGAGTCTAACTATATGAGAGTCTAACCCCCAAAACGAGGTTTCTACAACTATTTATATAAAAAAAAAACCTAATAAAGAAGGACTCTAATTGTTGAAAATCTGTAAAAATTCGACTGGGTCGACGGACCTCGTGACGGGCCGTTATGGCCTCCGTCATCCTATACTTTACAGATCCTTTCTTCATCACCCTCGAAGAACAGGTATGACGGACCGTCACAGGCACGACAGTCCGTCGAGGGTGTCTGTTCCATAACACTTAAATTCTTGCATTTTGGGTACTGGGACTACTTCTCTGATCATCACGACAAACCAGCAGGACGGACCGTCATGGCTACGACGGTCCGTCATGCACTTCGTAACCCCAAACTTGGTAAGACTTCCCCATCTTCCTTTAGCAGCTTCACTGTGATACCACCTACGGACCGTCACAGGCACGACGGACCGTCACAAGCTCTGTAGGTGGTAACTTTTCTGCATTTCTTGCTCAAAAACTTCCGCGTTCATCTTTAGATAGATTTCCTGCAAATAAAGAGAAAATTACATAAAAATTAATACAAAAATGCTTTTGGACACACACTAAACTTAAGGAAAAAGCATTAAAAATACCGTGAAACCACGCTATATCAACACCCTCAACTTAAATTCGTTGTTTGTCCTCAAGTGACGCACTATGACTCACTACAAAATATTTGTACAATAGTATCCATGTTTTATCTTTTGTAATCATTTGGCTATCAATCCCGATCAGTCTCATCATATTTATGCATGTTATCACTATTAGTCTTGAATTATGTTGAATCAGACCATGACACAGACTCACCACGCACTAACACCTATCTCTTCAATTTCTCACCGAGGTGCTAATATTTCCGGTATTGCAACTAGTGTCCTCACGTCAAAACAAAATCCTTATTTTTCACACAATGATTTCAGTTTGAGTATAAGTATTACTTTTCAAAACTCTCTCTCAGAACAAATTCACAACTCATTCATACATATTGCCATAAGCTTGCCCTTATTTTCACTGCTTTAAGTTCGCTATACAACTTTTAGGATAACGATAGGACTTTCTTAGCTTGTAACATAGGTTCAGGGTAAGGTAGGGTATATTTAGGTATACTTTAGTGACTTTTCTCCCTCCTTGACATATCGGCTAAACATACCACTTTTTTATCATTTTATTTCGCCCAATTTCTCATATTCTTTCACCTTGCTATTTTCCCCTCTTTCTTCATCTGTGTAAGTGACTCTTTTCTTTTCCTGCTTGTATTTATGATATATATATATATATATATATTATTTCGCTTTTCTTTCAACTAGTTCTTGAGTCACTTTACTTTTGTTTTTTCTCTTTCTTTATTCTTTCAACCCCACTTTCCAGAGCATTCCTCATAATAGCCACCCTCAACTCATGGCTTAGCCATGAGTCAAAGTACACAATACCCAAAGTTGGGTCAGGGCCATGAAAAGGTTGTTTACTGCATTAGCCACCCTCAACTTAAGCCTTTGGCATAAGCTGAGTTGCACATGTCCAAGGAGAGACCAGGGTCAACACATTATTCCAAGAAAAAATCAGTTGGGGTGAAAAAGAAAGGTCTACTTTAAGCCCAAATCATTTGGATCAAAGAAGGATTAATTTTATTTCGTTTTTTTATTTAGGCTAAAAATGGGCTATATTGAACAAGGGCCAATGATCTTTTCCTAATTGTATATTACAACTTACTTTTAGCAGGACTAACCAGGCAAGTTCTAGCTCAGTACAAATAGTGGACTATGGAAATCTTCCTCACACTTACTTGACATCTCATTACTCTACCAGATTATCAGACACCTAGTTTGAATTTTAGACTTAGGGTCATGCAATGGTGTATCTCTATGTCATGCTTAGAGCCACACATTTATCAATTACTATGCCTAGTCATGCATCATTTTCATTTCATCAGGATATCATTTTAGCCATCATGCTTCAGAGTTAAACTATGTACATAAGATATAGAAATGCCGGTTCAACCATAAAAATGATCAGTCTCTCGGGGAAAAAGAACACAGGCAAGAAAACCCCAAAAGAGGATAGTGAATTTGGCTACTCAAACTTCACCCTAGCACTCACTTTCTATTTACCCCACCCCCAACAAAAAGACATGCAATTGTCCCCGGCAGCGGCGCCAAAATTTGATATGCTCAAACTTACTTCTCAAATAAGAAGTAAAGTGGTCGTATCAAGTAAAGGACCCAACTAATGAGGTTGGGATCGTTCCCACGAGGAAAATAGTTCACACTTAACTTCAATCTATTATTACTATTATTTAGTCAATTATTTCCTTAGAATACAAAGACAATAAAAGGTTTTTGTTTAATTTCTAAATGAATTCAAATAACTAGCTATATTAAAGTAGACAACTAACAGATTCAAATGTTGGAATTTAATCTATTAATAAAAGTAACTAGGGTTTAAGTGTTCCCCATAGGTTCCTAATTTGATAATTCTAACAATAACAATTCATTCCTAGTATCTTGCATGCAAAGTGATAAGTTATGTATTTCTAAATCCTTGGTCCGGCATCTAGAAAATTTCACTCCGCACCTTGGTTCGGCTACGTGTGCTGCTATACTAACCCTTACCTTTACATCATATTAAGCATTGTATTCGATATTTGACTAAGTTATTACCTCGTACCAATCAATACTAGCCTATTAGATAGTATACATTAATCTATGTTGATAATTCTTTTCCTATTATCTACCTCCTTGGTCCGGCAAGTAGCATTAAGGCGAGTTCTAACGTTGTCCATCCGTTAAAAAGACTTCTAAACGAAAGAATTATCAATACATGCAAGACACTATTCTAGAACTGTTATTTTAGTTAGATTTTACCTCATTACTCACCCATGGTTCTCACAACCCTAGTTATGGTGTTTAGTTACCCAAGGCATAATCACAATATTCATATATTTAAGATAAGAATTCATGCACTTACTTTGATGAGAAAGAGTAAAATCCAGAAATTCACTTGATTAATCAACAAAAGCACCAACAATCAATTCCAGAAAAAGTGTTAACAATTACTGAAATTAATCCTTCAATACTTGAACAAGAGTCTAACCTCAAAAATGAGGTTTTTCAAACTATTTATAATAAAAACAAAAACCTAATAAAAGAAGGATTCTAATTACTGAAAATTTGTCAGAACGCGTCTGAGTCGATGGACCTAGTGACGGACCATCGTGGTCACGACGGGCCGTTATGGCCTCCGTCATCCCATACTTCACAAATTCTTCTGCTGCTTTCTTAATTACCCTCAACGGACAGGTATGACGGAGTGTTCGATGCACGACGGTCCGTCGAGGGTCTCTGTTCCATAATACTTAAACTTCTTGGAATTTAAATACTGGACTACCCTCTTATCATTGCGACGAACCAGCAGGACGGACCGTCCTGTCTCGTGGACTTCCGTAATCCCACACTAAGTCAGACTTCCCCATATTCCTTCGACAGCTTCACTACGATGCCTCTACGGACCGTCACAGGCTCGATGGACCGTCATAAACTTTGTAGGTGGTCTCTTCTGATTTTCTTCGCTCAAAAACTTCAGCGTTCATCTTTGGACATATTTTCTGCAAATAAGGAGAAACTTACATAAAAATCAATACAAAAAGGCTTTTGGAGACACACTAAACTTAAGGAAAAAACATTAAAAATACCATGAAACCACGGTATATCAATGGACCTGCCAAACTTGGATTGGAAAGTCATGCCATGAGTGTAACATGCATCATTAAACTTATCATTTTTCAAACAACACATAAGATATTTCACATATCATATCACGTATTTCATATCATTCATTTGTATGCCATGAGACCTTGCAATCATGGACATGACATTAGGACTTCCCAAAATGAGGGCTCAACATATGGGACCTCAACTAGGGAGCTTGTTCGGCAAACACATAATCTGCTTTTTTCATTTATACGTACTTCATTTTTTCATTTTTTCATATACTAGGACAATCCCCAGTCATACCTAGGATGTAGTTTAAGACTCTCATCGGGTTTGCTATGCAATGACCAAGAATAACCTAGCGTCGTTACTTAAATCTAGCTCACCTCTTAATTATCCCATCCTTAAACCTTTGGTATCATTCATTTCATTATGTGCATCATTTGAGGCTTGCCTCATTCATTCATTGGGAACTTTAAATTTAACCGACATAGATGATGTGGGCATCATGAAATCCTGTGTCTCCCCCACACCGAAAAGAGATTGAATCACCAGCCGAAATCACCCAAAACATGCTAGCATACATGGGAATTGGACCCCGCTAGATCCCTATATTGGCAGTATAGGTTCGAAGACTAGGAGATATATGGAGACCCATAACCGGCATGCCGGACAGTATCATCTCATTAGAATTACATGAACCTCCACCCTTCCTGAAAGAAGGCATCATCGTTCATAGCTAGCCTATCAGTGATCAGTATAAAGTTCCATTACATTCAACTCATACATCATGTAAGATGGCTTCTAGCATGAGGACATCATAGCTCATTAGATGATTTTTTATATCATCATTAGTATTCAGTATGCATTAACTTCAATACTTTCATTAGAGTGTTCATAGAGACAGGTCTCTTAATTAACTTTGCACTCTCATAGGTGAGTACGTTTTGGTAACATTTACTTAGGCTCATTTGAGATTGCTCTCATATTTCACATTAGCCTCTTATCATTTTGTCACCACATTTATTAACTTAAGAACATTTGCTCTTCATAGTTACTCACCCCTTTACATGAATGTTCATTTCATCATATGCCAATGTACTTGGCAATTTAGTGTGTTTTACACTCTTACTTAACCCCTTCTAGGTTTTACATCATTTCATCACATACATCTTAGGTTCACTTACTTTTAAACTTATGCTAGACTTATGATTCAACACATACAATCCATGAGGATTCATTCATAGTTTGTCTAAGTGATTCATATTTACCCAAGATTATGTGGTACAAGACTTATGCATCTTGTCGATATGCCAAGATATTGATTTGATTTTTAGAGGCAGCATTCATTAAGTATTTACTTATGTATGACTAATATGTCAATATGTAATTGGGTAATGGAATCCGACTTCGAATCCCTTGGACAACACTTAGTTAATTTTCTTTAACCTAATTTTGGATATACATTTCGGCTTGGGGAACCGGATTTCGAATCCCCTCACTAACATTATTTTTCCTTTCTTTTTCCCTGCCCTCACTTCACCTTAGGCGTTTTAAGCATTAGGGATCTAGGTTTGAATTCCCATAGCAACATTCATTTATTTATCTTTTTACTAAGTTTTTCCATGTTGGCCGAGAGGAGGTGGGTTCGAATCCTACTCCTCTCATTATTATTATTATTATTATTATTATTACTATTATTATTATTATTATTATTATTATTATTATTAATTTCTCTCCTTGTCTCCTCCTTCAGCCAAGAGGTGGTGGGTTCGAATCCACTTCTCCCATTATTTTATTAATTTAAAATTTCCCTTTTACTCTCTTGTTTGGCCGAGAAGTTGTGGGTTTGAATCCCACACCTCTCATTTTTTTCAGCTTTCATGTAGTGCGGTCTTGGGTTCAATCCCCACTGACGTCACATGTTTTAAATTTATTTTTAAGATTCTCAAACTTCAAGTATTCTGGCCTAAAACTCCATCACCAAGTGCTGGAAATTTTATTAAATTTTCTAGCCTCTATTTAACAACATTATACGTTCATTTTGTGGTATTTTCACAATTTATTTAACGCGCTTTTAGGCGTAGATTCATTGTTGTTTTAGCTTAGATTTTTCCACTTAAGATCAGCCCCCTTACACTTCATTCAAACATTACAATTTACGCACCTTATGCACGATAATTCCAGTCATCAAACAAGCCATTTTAAGACTTCAAAACGGAGAACAACAACAAACATTTTACACATTGCACCACATCATTTTCGGTTGACATCATTGAACATGCTTGTTATTTCAAACCCAATATAACAAAGAACATCATATTTCACACTTAGCTACCAGCAACCATACAAACAACATGATTTCTAACCTAATTTAGATTGAAATAAGAAGGAGACTAGGGACAAGGAATTCAAAAATAAAGGATGACAGTCCTAGTTTCATAAGTTGAATTTTGTAGAAAGAAATTTCTCTTGGAGAAACTATTCCAAGAGAGAAAACCCATACATGGTTGTAGGTTTCCAAACCTTCAAAGTACTGCCCAAATCCTCCACTAAACCTTCAACACAATCCCGTCGAGAAAATGATGTAAAATTTTCGTTTCTTAAGTTAGCTTGCTTGATTGTATGTATTTTTTGTAAGTTCTTTGAGTGTCGAGAACTTTTGATTGTTTTCTAATGTTTTGTTTTCTGTTTTTTCAGACAAGAAAGTAAAATGGAAGAGAGAGAGAGAGAGAGAGAGAGAGAGAGGTTTAGGCGTGTGGGAGAGTTTGTGTGAGATAGTGCCCCTTAAAACTAGGATAGTTGGCAAGAGTTAGTCAATTTAATTTAATAATTAATAATTTATAACTAAAAATCTGATTTCCCATTTTTAATCAGCCATTAATAAAATAATATTAATTAATTAAATGAATTTACCCACTTAAATAAAAACAATTTAATTCATTGCTTCCACCTAGGTTCGAACCCGGGTGGAGCAAGACTTTACTCTTAGAGCCCATTTTCATCCCTCTCTCCCCAAAATAACACACCAACATATTAATTAAATAATTAAATATATATTTAGGGTAATTAAAATATTACCCTTAGCTTAGTAAAATACCATTTTACCCCTAGACCCTCCAAACTTATGATATC
The DNA here is from genome assembly GCF_001406875.1 of Solanum pennellii. Taxonomy (NCBI): domain Eukaryota; kingdom Viridiplantae; phylum Streptophyta; class Magnoliopsida; order Solanales; family Solanaceae; genus Solanum; species Solanum pennellii. The sequence continues at coordinate 14,465,468 of NC_028638.1, read as the reverse complement.
CCCCTTTTAAGTCATGTAAAGACTCATCCGGGTATATCTTCATATTCGGGAGCCCTACATGGCTGGACCTAACCTTGCGTAGCTCAACTAACTCTTCAAGTTAGTTGAATTGGCTGTTGCAAGGGTTCAGAGGCCTAGTTCTACACGCATCAATATGTGTGAACCCGGTCTAATCGTAGTCATTCTAGACACATTAAGCATTACTTATCATATTCATTTTTTTTGGGTTGTTACATTATTTTGCCCTTAGGAACATTCGTCCCCGAATTACACTACTCTTTACTAACAATAAGTAAGTCATCTATAGAATGTATGCATACATAGGTAATTCAATACTCCCCATTGGTAAATATATGATTCACATGTTAACATGATGGTGCACATCCTTGAAACCTATTAGTAGCTTCACATTAATAGACTAAGGAAATCTTTCCTAAACTAGTCTCATCAAAGCATACAACATAAGTAAACATCTAACTCATAAAAATCAGCAACCAATATGATGACTCAAACATATTAACCTCATACTAGTGCATAAACACCATACACAGTCAAATACCTGAAGGAATAATTAAGGCTACTCACCCGAGACATCACCAGAGGTATCTTCCTTTGCACCCGTAGACTTGAGTGAGAAGAATCGTTGCCTCCTTGGAGCCTCTTCACTTGGACCATTAGGATGAGATCTATCCTTCCCTTGTTCTTGACTTCTATTCGGACAATCCCTTCACCATGTGGCCCGGTTTGCTACAACTGTAACAAGCGTTAGAGCCCCTCCTACACTCTCCTCCATTAAGTTTGCCACACTTCCTACAAGGTGGCCTCTCCCGAGGTGTATTTACTTCATTGTTTCTCTTAACTATGGGATCGAAATCCCTATCAGAGCGATCCTTGGACGAACTTGACTCCCCTTGGTGGAAGAGTCCCTTCTTTAACCTAGGCTTATCCCTGATTTATTTACTACTCTTCCTTGAAAAGTTCTTCTCAGCTTGCCTTGACCTGTTCCCTGCCCTAGTATGCTTCCTCTTCCTTCTTTCCTGCAGTTGTTCGACATGGACCGTAAGCCTAGAAAGGCCCATGCTAGCATGCAACATAGCTACCCTACACTCTTCCTCAAGATTCTCAACAATCTTAGATCTAGTGTAAATGGGAGGATTCATCCTCATGAAGTCCCTTAACCAACTATCCGTGGTGTTGGCAGGTGTGTTCTTCCTGGGAACACCTTGTTGCTCTGCCTGGGCTGTCATAGCCTGAGCTTGTAAGGTGATGGCTTGGGCCTTCTGTAACAAGGCTATTGTTACTTCTCCATGTTTCAACTCAGCTGGGTTAAGATGCATCTCCATTCCAACAGTTGGAGCCTGGGGAGGACCTTGATTTACCCCAACAGCTGCTCCTCCAATCTCTCTGCCTATGTTTCTTCTCATATTCATCTTTCTGAATCTCAAAAGTTGATGTTAGATACGCTTTTAACACCAAGAAATCAAACATTAGAGAAGAGACAATAATATCAGAAGAAGGGAATTTTCCTAGGCATCATGCAATCTCTAAATTAGGATAGTGGTGCACTTCACTACCATGACTTAGAAACTACTAAATGTGGTTGATGTGAACTTATTATTTCTGTAATCTAACCTAGTGATATGATACCACTTTTGTCACGACCAAAATCTAGAATCCAGACAAGAACGGCGTCCTTGACCTCTCAAAGGTCGCAGACAAGCCTACATACATCATCGTTACTTTATCTAGGTTAATTTTTGCGGAAAATTTGAATGTTTTGTTATTTAACATTCGTATAAGAGAGTCTAATTAAACTCATAAATGTTGACAATCAACCATCTAACATTAATATCATCAAATGAAAGAAATAGTTCATAGCTGCATTAAATATGTACTTGCCAAAACGACACCAATACAAAATCTGCAATGAAGTGGGAAATAAAACACTAGTACAACCTGCTCCACTATATAAGGCCTACATATAAGCTAGACAATAACAGTAGACAGCCTCGAAAGCATGAGGGCCTACCGAGTCTAGATGAAAGCTCCACGTCCGGATAGATGTAACGTTGTACCATACAATCTAACGTCCACCTATGCCTGCACCTAAAAATAGATAATTGTATGGAATTAGTACACACTTGTACTAAGTATGGGTATATGCAAGCACTCACCAAGGACATGCATGAGAAAGAATAGATCTTTCATAACAACATCTTTTATGGAAAGTCAAGTCAGTGGACTTGCCAAATTTTTATTAGGAAAGACAATGCACCTGCCAAATTTGGATTGGAATGTCATGCCATGAGTGTAACATGCATCATCAAACTTATCATTTTGCAAACAACACATAACATATTTCACATATTATATAACGTATTTCATATCATTCTTTCATATGCCATGAGACCTTGGGATCATGGACTTGACGTTAGGACTTCCCAAAATGAGGGCTCAACATATGGGACCTCAACTAGGGAGCCTTCTTTAGCAAACACAGAATCTGCTTGATTCATTCATACGTACATCATTTTTCATTCTTTCATATACTAGTGCAATCACCAGTCATACCTAGGATGTAGTTTAAGACTCTTATCGGGTTTGTTGTGCAATGACCAAGAATGACCAAGCGTCATTACTTAAGTCTAGCTCACCTCTTGATTATCCTATCCTTACACCTTTGGTATAGTTCATTTCATTATATGCATCATTTGAGGCTGGCCTCATATATTCTTTGGGAACTTTAACTTTAACCGACATAGATCATGTGAGAATCATGAAATCCAGTGTCTCCACCATACCAAAAAGAGGTGGAATTACCGGTCAAGGTGACCCAAGACATGCTAGCGTACATGGGGATAAAACCCCGCTAGATCCCTATATTGGCAGCATAGGTTCAAAGAGTAGGAGATATAAGGAGACCAATACCAAGCATGCCGGACAGTCTCATCTCATGAGAGTTACGTGAACCTCCGCCCTTCCTGAAAGAAGGAATCACCGCTCATAGCTATCCTACCGGTGCTCAATATAAAGTTCCATTACATTTAACTCATAAATCATGGAAGCTGGATTCTAGCATGAGGACATCACAGGTATTAGATTATTTCTCATCCCATCATTAGTATTAAGTATGAATTTGCTTCAATACTTTCATTAGAGTGTTCATAAAGACTGATCACTTCATTAACTTTGCACTCTCATAGGTGAGTACGTTTTAATAACATTTACTTAGGCTCATTTAAGATTTCTCTCATTTTTCACATTAGCCTTTTATTATGTTGTCACCACATTTATTAACTTTAGCACATTTGCTCTTCATAATTACTCACCCTTTTACATGAATGTTCATTTCATCATATGCCAATGCACTTGGCCATTTAATGTGTTTCACACTCTTACTTAACCGCTTCTAGACTTTACATCACTTCATACCATACATCTTAAGTTCACTTACTTTAAACTTATGCTAGACTTATGAGGCTTCATTCATTGTTTGTCTAAGTGATTCATGTTTACCCAAGATTATGTGGTACAAGACTTATGCATCTTGTAGATATGCCAAGATATTGATTTTGATTTTTAGAGGCATCATTCATTAAGTATTTACTTACGTATGACTTATATGTCAATATGAAATTGGGCAAGGGAACCCGACTTCGAATACCTTGGACAACACTTAGTTAATTTTCTTTCACCTAATTTTGGATTTACATTTCGGCTTGCGGAACCCGATTTTGAATCCCCTCACTAACATTATTTTTCCTTTCTTTTTCCCTCCCCTCACTTCACCTTAGGCGTTTTAAGCATTAGGGGATCCGGGATCTAAAACCCATAGAAACATTCATTTATTTCTCTTTTTCCTAAGTTTTTCCATGTTGGTCGAGAGGAGGTGGGTTCGAATCCCACTCCTCTCATTATTATTATTATTATTATTATTTTAGTTTCTCTCCTTGTCTCCTCCTTCAGCCAAGAGGTGGTGGTTTCGAATCACACTCCTCTCATTATTTTTATTAATGTACAATTTCCGTTTTACTCTCTTGTTTTGTCGAGATGTTGTGGGTTCGAATCCCACACCTCTTATTTTTTTCCAGCTTTCATGTAGTGAGGTCTTGGGTTCAATCCCCACTGACCTCACATTTTTTAAATTTATTTTTAAACTACTCAAACTTCAAGTATTCTGGCCGAAAACTCCATCAGCAAGTGCTTGAAATTTCATTAAATTTTCTAGCCTTTATTTAATAATATTCATACGTTCGTTTTGTGGTATTTTCACAATTTGTTTAACGCATTTTTAGGCGTAGATTCATTGTTGTTTTAGCTTAGATTTTTTCACTTAAGATCAGCCACCTTACACTTCATTTAAACATCACAATTTACACACCTTATGCACAATAAATCCAATCATAAACAAGCCATTTTAAGACTTCAAAACGGAGAATAACAACAAACATTTTACACATTGCACCACATCTTTTTCGGTTGAAATCATTGAAGATGCTTGCTATTTCCAAAAAAAAAATCACAAAGAACATCATATTTTCCTCTTAGCTACCAGCAACCATACCAACAACATGATTCCTAACCTAATTTAGATTGAAATCGGAAGGAGACTAGGGACAAAGAATTCAACAATAAAGGGGACAACCCTAGTTTCATACGTTGAATTTTGTAGAAAGAAATATCTCTTGGAGAAAGGATTCCAAGAGACAAAATTCATAACTGGTTGTAGCTTTCCACACCTTCCATGTGATGCCCATATCCTCCACTAAGCCTTCAACACGATCCCATCGAGAAGATGATGTAAAATTTTTGTTTCTTAAGTTACCTTGCTTAATTGTATATTTTTTTTGTAAGTTCTTTGAGTGTAGAGAACTTTTGATTGTTTTCTAATGTTTTGTTTTCTGTTTTTGCAGCCATGAAAGCAAAATGGGCGACAAAGAGAGAGAGAGAGGTTTAGGAGTGTGGAGAGTTTGTGTGAGATAGTGCCACTTAAAACTAGGATAGTTGGCAAGAATTAGTCAATTTAATCTAATAATTAATAATTAACAACTAAAAATCTGATTTCCCATTTTTAATTCAGAAACTAATTAAATAATATTAATTCATTACACTAATTTACCCACTTAAATAAAAACAATTTAATTCATTGCTTCCACCTAGGTTGAAACCCTGGTGGAGTAAGACTTTACTCTCAGAGCCCATTTTCGGCCCTCTCTCCCCAAAATACCCCTCAACCTTATTAATTAAATAATTAAATATATATTTAGGGTAATAACAATATTACCCTTAGCCTGGTAAAAGACCATTTTACCCCTAGACCCTCCAAATTTAAGATTTCCCCTTTTTAAGTTCGATAAAGACTCATCCGGGTAAATCTTCGTATTCGGGAGACCTACATGGATGGACCCAACCTTTCCTAGATCAACTAACTCCAATGTTAGTTCGCTTGGTTGTTGCAAGGGTTCAGAGGCCTGGTTCTACGCGCATAAATAAGTGTGAACTCGGTCTAATCGTAGGCATTCTAGACACATTAAGCATTACTTATCATATTCATTTTTTTAGGGTTGTTGCAGTTTAGGTAAAGTCGCATCCCCTACCTAGACTAAGTGAGACCTCTCAGGTCATCCACGTTAGAGTTCAATTCCTTTATTTCGTTTTACCTTTTAGGAACATCTTGCCCTAACCGACATAGACCACATGAGCTAGTATGGAATCCTGTGTCATAAAACCCTACACCGAAAGAAGGTGGACTACTTGCCAAGGTAGTACCAAAACATGAAACATAGGAACTACGTGGATCAACTAGCTAGTATTCCTATGGGGGAAACATAGTTCAACAACTAGGAGATTTAGTTGGGACCTTCTTTATGCGCCATGCATTATAGTATCCAATATCAACAGTATCATAGTGTTCCTACCTCCCTATGTGGGAAGGAAACTCCTCAATCTAGTTCACTCGGTGCTAAGCTAGAGTCCCTTTTTGAAACATCTTAAAGCCTTTAATTATCAATCATATCTTAATTTAGGTCATAGGGTCTACCCCTTGTATAATCATCGTCGTCAATAGATCAATAAGAATTGTATGAGTGTAAACCTTAATCAACCTCACAACATAGTCAATACATTTCAACTCAACATCATACCACCCTATAATCCGAGTATAAGGCATACTCCAATGTAATATCATGACTTAACAACAATTAATAACAACTGCAAGTAAATATAGAGATTCTAAGACTTACCAAGCCTTCCTCAGAATCTACCATCAAGGTCTTACCATCAACCAATAATTCAACCCAACTTGGGGAGTAACATTATCACACAATGATAACGAATAGAATAACAAGTCCAAATGCATCTCTGTAACACAATTAAACTTTAGATCACAACTTGAGACAATATACATAGGCTAATTTCACATTATAATTCAAAACCTAAATCATATCTCAAGAACTAGCATGATAGGCCTATTATTCATCTTAATTTAATCATAATAACACCATAGGATAGTAATCTAATTAACAACCAATACAATTGAATGATCACAATATAATATAGGTCAAGATCACTACCTAGGGTTAGGGATGGAGGATCATATTCTTAAATTTAGACCAAACCATCAAATATTACCATAAACAAGTTGAATTACATATTAATCTACTCAATGTAACCCTAAGAAATAATTAACAACTCAATCCATAACTTGAATTTCGTAATTGAATGAAACCCATTACAAAAATCAACTTTTGAAATCTATTTTTGAAGGAAACCTTTGAGGAAAGAGTCTCAAAGGTAAATAGAACCCTTACCTTAATGTTTGTCAACAATTTGATGGTGAATTCGTCCCTTTCTAGTCCCCAAACCCTAGTCCTTGCTAGTCTTCAATGGTGAGCTCATGTAAAGAGAGAAATAAGAAAGAAGGAAGAGAGTTTATTTGAAAGTTATGTTTAGATTAATGAGGGTTGGGAGTATTTATACCGGGTCTTAATTAGAATCCCTTAAGACCAGTCAAATGTCGTGATAGGAAGACCACTACATTCCATCCATCCTTATGACGGACTTCCCCACATTGAATTATTATACAATCGGAAGGAGTCATTCTCTCTTATGATTTTGAAGGACACCAAGATATGGATCGGGGTTAGCGCTCCTATTGTGACGAGTTATTTGAATATAGCTGCCATATTCTTGTTTGGATTCATCAGCAACACCATCATGCCATCCAAAAATGAATAAGTTCTAGGGCTTCCTAAGGAAGCATTACATGGTTGTATCATGTCTAGGAGGAGTATGGATCTTGGGTTACTGACGTCACAGAGGATGGCCATGAGGGCCAAACAAAAGTTGACTTCCTATCCATTTCCTATTTTTGAATTGTGCCGATGTGTTGGAGTGGCTATACAAACTACGAGATACATTAATGTAATTCTGTCTTCCTCCACCGACATACAACTAATAGAGGACAAATACATGAGAAAAGAGGTAGAAAAGAAGGATAGCAACTCCAGCATATAATGCTTCAGAGGTTGATGTTGATATGATATATGCAAACACATCAACACCTACTCCGGTTCCTTGACCATCAGGTACTTTAGTTCCTTCCTCGTTCTTTTCAAAAGAACTATGTGCTTATTCCTTTGCCCAGCTAATCAAAATTACTCAGGATGTGATCCTAAAGATGGGGCATCTATCCTAATCAACGAAGGCAAGGGCGACCATGCAAAAGCGATCAGTCCTAGAGATGATATTGAGTTTAATATTTTCGCACTTACCCCACTCCATGCCTTTGTCCATGCTTTAAATTTAAGGTTTACAACTTGCTAAAAAGACATGGATACCATCTGAGACACCATCTATGAAAGTTGACTTCGCAAACCTGTGAAAATATGTTGATTATCTGAAGTCTTTTGACTTCAAAGATCTAATGAGGATGGATAATGCTGGAGGTTCCCCTACAATATTGGAGATCCCTCCAGATACCACTGGAGATGTGTGAATGGCAGATGCAGCAAATAGAGCTCCAAGTGCAGAAACTTATGAGGAAATGGCAGCAGCATAGGAAAAAGAAGATGAGGATAGCATCTTTGGCATTTTTCAAAGCTTGGTGGAGACTAGTGTGCTGCACACAACCTACGCACCGACTAATGCGATATCCACTATAAGTCCTAGTGGATTTGGAACTATTGTACCTTCAAAGGAAATTTTGGGCATTGATGCCCATTCATTGACTGCTGTCCAGATAGAGTATTGATGACCCGATAAGAGGAGAGGCTTCATAGACATGATCTTACTTCATATCTCTCTGTCTTATCTTGATTTAATTTTTGTGATACTAATACTTTTTGGGAACAAATGCATTTTATTTGTGCTGGGGTTAGGCCCACACTTTTTCTGTTGATACTTTGTTTTTTATATTTATGTTGGTATTCTGTTTTTAAGTTGTGTTTTATGTTTCTTGTGCGATAGTTTGAGCTTATGGCTTCCTCTTTTGGTTAAATTGCAACTGATTTTAATCCTCCAAATTTTTTTCCACCGGTTTTTTTTAAAGTGGATATTCTCTTTCAAATTTGAGTTTTTGTTTTGATGAATACCGATGATTTGAGTAATACCCTCTATCAACAAACATGAATATGCGTTCGCAACGAGATCAAATGAAGTTTTGTAGACAATATATGAATTCTTTGCATATCGTTGTGAGAGCTAGTTGTCAAATTTATTTTGGTGTGATGACTATTGCACAGTAGCCAAAATATTATTTCTTGTTTGACCTAAGTATCAATCAGTTGTGTGATACCCTTACTATGAACCATGTATGAATAAATCTAGAATTTTCCCTGTTTAGTCAAGTCAACGAAGTAATGCTTTCTCTTGATATGATCTTAGGCAATTTTATAGAGTGTAAAATAATTTGACTTATACTTCTTTTGTGACTCTCCCTTGTGAGTCTGTGAACCTCTCTTGAGTACATCTTGAACTTTACCTTTCGTTGGGAGGAACTTGATAAAATCTAGACCGTCATTCACCCACTACCTATATTACTTATTACTTGCAGTTAAGTGAATAGTCAACTTAAGCCAAAGCTTATGTTGGGGCTATTGGGAAAAACAAGTGCAAGAAAAGTCTCCCTTAACCCATGGTATTGTAAAGGAATGGAAAACCTCCATATAGGAAAAAAGAAAAAAGAGAAAAAATGAAGGAGAAAAGGAAAGAATGAAATAGAAGGTTGTAGATTAAAAGTACAAAAGAAATTTGGTGTTCCAAGTAATCCATGGACGTGATTAATAGGATGACTTAGAAGCACTGAAGGAAAAATCAATAAAAGAAGGAGAAGAAAATGGACTGTTGTAAGTAGAACAATTCATAAGGATCTTTATTCAATAAGACTATATGATGATACCTTTTCAATCAGCCCTATTACAAGACTTGACAAGACTATTTTGACCTTTAGAAAGTTGAAACAAATGTTGAATGGAAAATCAGGGCAAACCTATTGGTGAAAGCATGCATTATGTCCTCCTTTTAAGAGTGAGCATTGTATATGATTCCAAAACGTTAAATTGATTACCTTGTGTGTAAAAATGTAATCATCATTTGTGTGAGGACATTCAAATTGTTATGTTTGAGCCTTAACTTACATTTGAAGCAAGTACTGCGAGCTCGAGAATCTTTAAAAATTATGTGTCACAAATTGAATATTTGAGTACATAGTTGATTTATATAAGTAATTTGAGTCTTATTGTGTGTGTTGACAATTTAGTCTTTTGTAGCAGTATTTTTGACATCTTATTTAAATTGTTGAACTTGTGTACAAGCAAATGTTGATGTTGGGGGTGTTGATGAGTCCACAAATTGGAATCATTTAGGGCTATATTTTCATGGAAATAGTTTCCTCAAATGCGTATTTTATCCTAATATTTGGTAAAAACTATTAACTTCAGGTTTTGAAGATTTAAGGAAAGCATGGACACTATGTCGCAAAAACGGATAAAAGAATGAAAAGAATGAAGAAACTAAAGCCTAAGCATCGCCAAGTACATTTAACAAATCACCAAAGGTTTGTATTTTGCCTTTCGTTCTATTATGCTGAGCCTTGAAGGAAGAGGATCAAATTGGTAGAGAAAGGAGCGGTTCCAGCTTCACAAAATAGTTCTACGGAGCAGTACTATACATCCCAAAGATTCATGACGCACAAATTATGTGGGAAAGAAAAAAAAGGCTATGAACTAGAAGATGAGAGAATTGTCGAGGCCTCGCAGAACGATCCACCACAATGAAAATATTGAACACTATAAATAGTAGTCTTAGCTTAAGTGGTTTAGATAACAAGAGTGGAAGAATATTGTTTGACTTACCCTAAAGTATTTGTTTTCATACTTTCTTTCACGTTTGGGGAGGGTTTTTGGAAGAAATGAAGAAGTAAAGATTTCATCTTCCCCAAATTGGAAGTGGGTCTGTTTTATTCTTGTTCCTTTGCTTAAATCAACATTTATTTCCATATACCCATTTTACTTCAAAATCATTGAAGGTGTAATTTCTTATTTCTTGTTGTGTCTCTAAAAAACCCCATTATTGGTGTGTGATTTAGCAAATATGAGTTAATATTATTGTTTGGGTTTCTCTTCGAGATAGATTTTATATAATTTAATGGTTATTTCGTCTACTGGTTTTGGTATAATGTAATTTATATTTAGTTTCAAATCCATGTTCACCCATACATTTTTTGCTTACTCAAGAGTGAAGTCGTGAAACAAAGATCGCTAGAGTTGTTATAACCTAAAACGAGCTAGGTTACACTAGAGACTAACATGTGTTTCATGAGTTAATAAGGTCTTAAAATGGTGAATTACAGTGTTAGACGTCAGTTTGCTGAGTTTTGAAGAGCCTTGAGGTCAAACATCCAAGAACGACCATGACATTCGGAAGTTAGCCTTTATACGTGCTTTGGTTTTGTAGTGTGCCTTTGCATGTTTTATGGGGTGCTTGGAATTCAAATTTGTTGGAGAGGTTTCTAAAATCTATAATATCTTATTTATGGTTAAAACATCTGGGTATGATTCAACAAGGACCACCCTAAGGGTCATTGAGGAAGACCCAAACTTTGACTTGAAACTGCCAAAAATAGTCCCTAACAACGATTGCTTAACGACGTCCCATTATCCTAACTACACTCCGTCCATTGGGGAATCTCTCCAAATTTAGGATTGGGAGCTTAAGGCCTTATGATCATCCAGTGACCAAACTGATGGTTTTCCAGCATGACCCATCTTCTGGCCGATACTCCGTTGGTTTGCTTTGTTGAATGACACATGTAATTTTCTATAGGTGTCTCGGACAAGTGTATAGTATTATGGAAAACTCACGTAGCATAAAAAAAAATTTTTGGACGGTCATATTAGGAGTTTTTGGGTATTTTAAGTTACATTTCAAGACACAACATAGATTAAAGTTTATTATTAAGAATACAAAACCCAAGACAAAAAATAGAAATTTCTAGACTCCATTGAATCTTGAAGCAAGGTTGTAAGATAGGAGCTTCATTTCTCCATTGATTCTTCATCAGTTTCGTGGATTCTTTTTATTGAGGTATGGTGTTTCATCTTTGAATCCTCTTCCTTTCAAGGATTCAAATTCCTAATGATTTTCTAAGACTCTCTCAAAGCAGGAACTTCTATTTTCCCTTCTAGCCATGTGTTTGTGCATGAAATGATTTAAAACAATGAATTATGATAAATGAATGGTATAAGATCAACATTCCAATTAACCCATGCTTTAATTAATTCCTATTTTTGTCTCTAATGTGATTGAATCGATCATGCCATGATATTAGTGAATTAATGTGTAGATTGTTTGGACTATTAATTTATTTATAGATCATGATAGAATTATATATAGGCTGAGTTAGTTTGATAGTATTCATATTCTACATTCTCTGATTATTCATATAGTTCATTGTTGGACTATTAATTTATTTATAGATCATGATAGAATTGTATATAGGCTAAGTTAGTTTGATATTATTCATATTTTACATTGTCTGATTATTCATATAGTTCATTGTTGGCTTAGTATTGTGTGTATGGCTATTGGTAAGAGACTTTGTGAATTGAATTGATTGAAATAAGTAAGAAATAGTGATGCTGATGGTGAAAAGGTTCTAAGTTGACCTAATCTCGTGTATATTATTTAGAATTGCTATTGAATTGTACTGATTATATGTCAACTTGTGGTGGCGGTGTTTATGTGTTATACTTTTGATGTACATGGCCTTGTCGGTATTTTTATATGAAACATGTTGTTATAATGTTAAAGCATCTATCGGTTATAAATGTGAAAGATCATGTGAGGTTGAAGTATGATTCTGTCTAATTGACTGTATGAGACTTATAGTAGACTTTGTTGATGTTTCTATAAGACTTGATATAGTAGCTTATTTTGTAGACTTGGTTGTCCCTATGTTCTACTTGAATGTTATTTAATATGTGATATGATTATGATGTTGTGTCATGATTGTTAGATTTATGTCCCTCTACTTGCTAAATGAAAAAATTTGAATGTAAACTCTTGACTTAGTAGTCTTAAGAACCTCTGTCATATATTTGTATGAATGATTGAAATATGACCTTAAACATGTTAAGAAGGTCAAGAACTTTGAACCTTCAATATTTAAAGAAGGTTATAGAATCCTTGAAGTTGAAAGCCATAATGGTATCCTTTTTGTGTGAATGACGGACTTAGGGATAGGTTGGGTGGAACACATGAAACCATTTTTAAGGAAGTCATTATGCTATCCTCATAACCATTGAGTGGCAGCCCTAGTGGACCCATCCTTGGTAGGTGTATTATGATTTAGTAATGACTAAAATATGGTACGTTCTCATATGTCGTTCTGCGATTGAACAACTGTATGAGAACTATGGCTAAGCACCGAGTGAATATGCTTGTGGTAGTGATTCTATTAAGATGAGACTAGAGTACCAAGAAACCCTAGATATTCTGTAGCCATCTGCCACCGTGGGATGTGTCCTAGTTCTAGACTTGCCAAGTAGAACACCCTCCCTCTGAGTAGGGTAGACTCTGGATTCCATGCCTAGCTCGTAAGGTCTATGTCGGTTAATGCCTATTCTCATAATGTGGGATGCATTCTAGTATTGGAGAAGTTCTACAACGTGTAGGTAGTTGAATGTGACTCTATATATACATGGAACGAGTAGGCTTTGAACACGCTAGGATGAGGGTTCCCTAGGTCTTCTCCAAGACCATTATGTGAAGTCCTTAATTGTTGAATGTCTTTAAAATGTATAAATGAACATTGTTGACTTATGAAAATGCATGTGAATGAAAAGGTATTTATCTAGAGTAGCGTTGAAGATTGCTTAGGTAGGATTGAATAGGGTGTATGGGCGGTCTCTTCATGTCTTACTTAGGTGAGTCATAGAGTAAATATAGGTAGGGACTAAGTTGATTAATAAAGAAATGATATTGATTTTGGTAGTCTTGAGGATCACATAAGTGTGTGTGAAGGGGCTGTATGGGCGGTCACTTCATGTCTTACTATAGTGGGTCTTAGGATTAGGAGGTCTATATGCATATGTCATTTCTAAATGATAATAATGTACATTGTTGATTACTTGAAATATATGTTATATATGAAGATTGATGTGAATATGGTTCTTATACTTATTTTATGAGGTTTTCTTCAAAAGATCATTCAAAGCATGTTATAAAGTAAATGTCCGTTCTAGCATGGTTTTATTTAATGCGACCATACATAGTGCATTCAATGTACTTAATTTATATGTTGATTTATCTCTAAAGGTATAGGTGGCAAGTGAGGAGGCTACTGGAAGAAATCCTCCCTAGTAAATATTGGTATGTCCTCATTTGATTTGGGGACATAGTTATGTTTTTAGCTTACCTTCTCAAAACAAATTGTACTAGAATTTAGTATTTCCATTTTGTTGATGTAAGGGATGTGAACAAAGATATTCATGTGTCTAAGATGGCTACGAGAAGCTTTTGTCTTTTTATATGTTTCTATAAAATAGATTTTGAACTGTTGTTCTATTGTTGTGAAATGTTTTAATTCTGCACTAATTTTCATATATATGTAATGAATGATGTCTAATGGCTTAAGCAAGACATCTGAGAGGTCAAGTATGTCGTGTCCTGACTTGATGATGCCATTTCTTCTAGGGTGTACCCTCGAGTCGTGAAAAACATTGTATTAGACAATAAGGTTATAAAGTAGTCATTAGGAATACAAAGATTCATTAAAGCTACATGTAGTAGAGTCTTGTTCATCGGCGTTAGTCACGACACATCTATGAGTGAGAGGCTATAGGATGATGCGTTTCACTTTCTTCACTATATTGTGTTGTGACATTGAGTTGAGGTTATAAGTGTCTTTTCTAAATCTGTTCTCTTGTGTTTTTATGATATGAATGGAATAAGGATGGTCTTAAGAAGAATGGAAGAGAAAGCAGTGAATTAGTAAATTCCTCCCCAAGTTGATGAGGAATTTGTCAATGAGGGAGTTCCCCAAAGTGGACAAGTTCCACAAGGTTGTGAAGTTCCTCCCTGAGTCGATAAATTGCATATAGTTGGTGAAAGTATGAGGTTCCGGTGGTTCTCCTGGACATGACTAATGGGGAGATTAGAGAGGCTCTTATTGACCTAACCCAAGCCATGACAACTCATATGAATAGCCATAATGGGCATTGGGTGAATTCTATTTAGAATACTATAACATCTAGATTAAGGAAATTTGTGAGGATTAATCTTCCTAGGTTGTAAGGTTGGAGAAGACCCCCAAGAGTTTCTAGATGGTGTGCATAACGTGTTCTAGGGAGAAGGTGAAGTTAGTTTCATATCAATTGAGGGATGATGTTCAAGTATGGTACACTCAATTGAAAGACAATAGGCCGAGTGATTGGGTCCCATAGACTGGGAAGAGTTTGAGAAGGACTTCGTAGGAAAGTACTTCACCCGTAGAGGAGGGACGTAAAGGTTGATTAGTTTATTAATCTTAGGAAAGGTAAAATTAGTGTTGAAGATTTTCTCTTGATGTTTACTCTATTGTATAGGTATGCTCCATCTTTGGTGTCTAATCTTAGGTATGAGATGAATATGTTTGTGACCGATGTTTCCAACCTTCTGAAAGAAGAGTACCGTTGTAACAACAAGAAAATGACTATGCTACGTAATTCCTAAACGTACATAGAATGCCTAGGTTAGAACGGGTTCACATGGTTTAATGCGCATGGAACTAGACCTCTGAACCTATGCACCAGCCAAGCCAACCAACTTTGTGAGTTAGTTGAGCTAGGCAGGGTTGGTTTCAGCCATGTATTGTACCCGAATACTATGATTCACCCGGATGAGTTTTTACCATACTTAGAGGGTTAGTCCTAGGTTTTAAGGGTTCTAGGGGTATAAAGGTAATTTTAGGACTGGGGGTTCGAGATTGACCTTACCTCAACAGTCAGGTTCGAGCCGATTTGGAGTCATAAGGGGGCACAAATTAATTGATTAAAATAAATTGAAATTAGGAGTGGCATTATAATAACTTTATATATATATATATATATATATATATATATATATATATA